>NW_026623405.1:210364-243289 GCF_030028575.1 Malurus melanocephalus
GGCCCAGTTCTGGACCCGCAGTGCCGCTGTTGGAATCGCCTCCTCGCCGCTCTCAGCACCGCTGCACTGCCGAGCTCTGCCCGCGGCCCCGGGACACAGCCCAACCGTCTGASCRMCATTCTCTCTCTCTCCGTCTCTCTTTYCCCCWCTTYGTTCTCTTTTMTRTCCCCTTTTGATARTAACACCCTACTTTATCAATWAACAGTTCTCAGATATARTATTGCCRCGTTTGTGCTTTTATTTTTGTTGGAAAAATCTATCAAATAATCCTTCCCGACTTCCCCTTTTTACAGTGGGATGGGACACTAGAGGTGGAACCAAATGACCTTTAAAGGCSTTTTCTGCCCCAAATCATTCTGTGATTCCACAAATTGAGTTTATCTGACAAACTAAAGGCAAAAAGATTCTTTCTGAGATACACAGGAGTAATAACACTGATCCCTAATCYTTTGTCTGAAAAGGTAGGACTTGCCCACGCAGCAGGGAAATAAATCACCCTCGGGCCGTTCTCAGACACATCAGCTTCACGCTGAGTGCTTTGCTCCTGTGTCATGCACACCCCAGAGATTTCCACACACCCGTGGATCGGTGTCGGCGCTGGCTGCTGACAGTGCAAGCCCGCAGGAAGCCCAGACAGACAGCAGGGCCTTCTCCCACACAGCACTGATATGGAAATTGCTGTGGCTAGGGGCCAGTGATTTCCCTTTTTCCATTATGAAACCAAGTACACTGTGATATTCTCGCCCCTGAAGAAAGAGAGTAAAGGAAGAAAAGGCACTGCCAGGTTTGTGCAGGCTGAGCGTGGGAGTGCGGTGTTGCACCAACATCTCCCCCTCCCTCCACACGGATGTGGAAATACAAGATTTGTGCCTCCCACTACCACCCAAAGCAGGGGGAAGSATCCACCCTGGTCCTCACCACAACACCCCACGTCCTGCTTTTTTATGGGATGGGATGGTACAAGACCGAGTAAGGTAAAACTTCAAAGTAAATTAATTACAGGTCACAGCCTCTTAAATGACCCTGCAAAAAGTCAGGTGTTGGAGGAGGWGGTGGTGGACAGAGGGTAGGCTGACCTGACCCAGAGTGTGACAGCCACTGGAGCTGAACCTGCCCAAACCCATTTCCTGGGAATCATCCTTTTTGCTTCCTTCCTTCTCTTTAGACCAGTCGCTGTCATTTTCTTTTCTTCATCTCTGCTCCGTATTCTGGCTCTTATTTTGGACCATGTCCTTTGATCCCACCAGGGAAAAGTCCCAAATCAGGGAAACATGGCCAGAATGTGAAACTCGTGAGAGGAAAAACAGTGTAATCAACAGTTCACTTTGATTCACTTCTGAAAGGCTCTGTGGAAAAGGACACACTGTGAACCTCCCAGAGCTCTCCTGGTTCAGCAGATTAAAGRCAAAGCCCAGGCTGGCTCCACCAGGATTTGAGAGCCACCCTTTGACACTGAGCTGTCCCCCCTTTTCTCACTCATGGCAGATGCTGASATCCAAATTTTTAGCTCCCAGGATTAGTTTCCAGCTTGTTCAGTGCACTTCCCAAAGCTAAAGGCAACAACATGGGCAGGGACTTAAACTTGGATTGTTTAACCCACATTTTCCAGGTATTAAAGCTGGAGACTGTTTATATCACTGTACTTGCTTTCATACAGGTTGTTAAAGTCAGATTCATTAGCTGAGGTTACAATGACCTGTACAACGTGCTTAAAACCCATTTATCCTATTAAAGGGATTTAAAACTCGCCTCCTTTCATGAGATGTCAGTGATTCTTGATTTATGGTTTGGTCATGCTTTAAAAGTAAAAGCAATTACCTCTCTCACTCTGGTAAAAGCCCACTGCCTCAAGGTTGCCAGAATGCATCTCTAACYGAGCAGCAACAGCTCTGATGTTCAGCATGACTGACAAAAGCATTGGCTACGGAAATTCTGCCTGGGATGGAGTCTGCCTTCCAGGGAGCCCTGCACCAGCTGAAAAATCCTTGCACCCCATTGTGCAGGGTGTTCCCTGGCTGTGGCAACACTTTCCATTTATGCATCCTCAGATTTTGGGGAGAAAAAAATAAATACCCCACCCAATTTCCTCGCGAGCGCCAAGATTTTTTTTTTTTTTGTTTCAATGCTTTGCCTTTGAAGCCTGCATGAGTCGGATTTCGAATGAATTTCTCTGAGAGTTCCTAGAAATGTGATGACTCTCTCATGTGCAATGCCCTCCGGGGTTGCATCATTTTAGGAATCCAGCTGGCTTTCAAAACACAGACATAAACAGGGCAAAACAGACAGCACTGACCCAGAAAAGATCCCAGAACCAGTCTCTTTAGGAAAAGCATCCAAATTCACACGTTTGTCCCAAATATGTCCCAAATGGTGCCCAGATGGGTGTTGATGGATAGATGGGGACTCCTGGCTTCAGCAAATAACATGTGACCCATTTGGGTTGTGCCTGTGCAATGCTGTGCCCAGGTGAGTAAATTTAGAGAAAAACCAGTGTATTTTGACATCACTGAGATGTTAAAATTCCCTGGAAGCATCCTCTTGATACAAAGAATGCATACAAAAATTCTAACAACTTTTCAAATATAACCGTAAACAAAAAAAAAAAAAACCTTCACACATGCCAGAGGAACGTGGAAGTTGTTCCGTCTCTTCTGAAGAGGGCAGGGGCTCAAACTGGCAAAATGTGAAATACTTTAGTTTAGAAATAATTACATTTCTGTTCATGCTCATTAAATTAGACAAAGTGACTATTTCCTTTCTCCCCATCCCTGTTTTTGGTCTGCCCAACCTCCTACAGGGTTTGAAAGCAGTTTTAGGGTTAATCCTTGTCCCTGCATGAGTCCAAAACMCTCAGTGACCTGGAGCTCCCCATTCTCCTACACCATCACTTTCATCCAACCCAAATCCCCCATCAGAGCTCACACTTAAACACAGTTKAAACTTTCTCAGCCCTTTTCCTTTCCTCCAGCCACAAGGAAGTCCCACCCATTAATATTCCATGAAATGTGCAGATTTGGCAAATGGCCACCRAAAGTTCCCCAGCACAGCCAGCCCGTGACACAAAGACAAAATGCACAATATTTTACCCATTTTCCCCAGCCTGCAATGCTGCAGGCAGAGATGGGGCAGTGTTGTCATCAGGGACTCCATAAAGAGTGGAAACAGAGCCAGAGTAAGAAAGTTATAAACCCAAATTTCTTTATAACTCACCTTCCATCCACCCAAAGCTGCAGATCTTCAAATCAAAATTCCTCACATGAAGGAAGAGCACATGGCAGCAATGAATTATCATATTATTTATATCTTTTTAGGGCCACAGCAAATTTCTTCAGGTTTTCAGATGCTTTTCCTCATGCTACATGCATTTTGAGAAAAATCTTTTATTTGAAAACAGGCCCAAATCACGATCATTATTATATTTTGGGGKTTTTAATACCACAGTTTCCACTGCTAAAACTCAGCATCCTCTCTTCCCACTCCCAAAATATCTTTGTATCAGATCAGCCTTTATGGTAAGCAAAGGACCATAACACCCAGACATTTTACCTCATGGGCTTGTTGGCCACAAACACCCACAATTTATTCTGCAGCTCTGCCACTCTCWCAGCTGGGATTATTTGCAGTGCAAGCCATTAGCAAAAGAAATTTACTTCTAATACTACAGCCCACTAAGTGGCATGTAATTCAATAATGTGTTACAACAGAATTATCTTTAAAACACAAAGTAAGATCCCTGTRGGAACAAAACAATAACAATCTTTGATATCGCAATTATTAAGAGATTTGCTAAAGTGTCTTTGTAGTTAGGTGAAGAAACATAAAATGACTATTTAGAACAGAAATTTCCTGGGAAATAAAAGTTAAAACAAAATAAAATTAAGTCAAAACTTCCAAGTAAATGCCCAATTTAATATGTCTGCAATGTGCAAGATAATATTCCTATTAGGAAAGTCAAAGGGRAAAAAAAAATTGCAATTTATAACCACAGCCAAATAACAAAGCACCAATTAAAGATTGTTATGGAGATAGGYAGGCAAAGCAGCTGAGTGGCTGCTAAGACAAATTTCGGTTGTATAATGTATAATGTGCCTAAGGGCAAAATTCCAGCCCACAGAATTTACACCCAAATTGGGCGTGAAGGGAAAAGCAGCCACCTCCATCCAGGACAGAGATGGAGATAGGCTCCCTGGCAGCAGGTTCCCTCGCCCTGAAGRCAGCCAAAATTCACAGGCTGCCACCCAGCACAGCCCCAGCTCCACACTCACCTTTCCTCCCAGCTCCCAAGCTGCCTTTGAGCCAGCTGGGATCGTGTCCTGCCCAAAACAGGGCAGCAGCTGCCACCTTGTTCCTTTTCCCTGGGACAGCTCCCCACCCTCCTCCTCCTCAGTGCTCTCCTGCTGTGGGAACAAAGGAGGGAATGGAGCACTGACCCCCAAAAATCAGAAAGGGTGAGATGAGACAGAAAGAGTCACAACCATCCGGTTACTAAATATGATATTTTATTATTATGCATTTTTGCTGACACATAAAAAACAGGGAAATAGATAAAGAAATTGGCAGAGAGAGAGAGAGAGAAACAGTCTCAGATTTCCTGAGTTCAAAACACTGAGCACACTTCCTCCAAAGAAAGCAAAAAAGTCTGCAATCAGGTCACTGATATAAACCCACCAGGGGATAAACATCAGCAGCAAAAGCAGCATTTGTGACAAAAATTACAGGACAGGAGGATTCCCCCACTGGGGCACAGATCCAATGACTGAGCCCTCTGAAAATCCTCTGTGCATTTACAGGAGCTTTGCATTGATATGGCAGACACAGGACAGGGATGGAATAAATACCACAGATGCAAATTAAACAGTGATTTTGTCCAGTCGGGTGCAAGAGCACATCACACCAGTAGGAGCATGACAGGAGAGTCAGGAGTCCCTCAGAATTGAAAGGAAAAAATATGTCTACATTAAAGTTCAAAATGTGATTGCTTTTAATTTTTCATTATTGGAAAAGAAATGTGTCTAGTCAAAGACAGGACACATGGCCCAACCAGGGAACTCGGGGATGGGGATTTCTTCCAAAATTTCACAGCCTTTCAAAGGCCAAGGATGGGAYAGACAATGCAAAAAGGGAGTAGGGTAGGAAAAATACAGGTGAGCTGCSCAACCACCTGCCACTGGCAAGGGGATTATGGTGTAGGGCACCAGGGAGGGCACCTGGGGCTCCTGSAGTGAAATTAGGGAAGGGGAACAACCCAAATCTATCAGAAGTTGGACACTGGACACCAGTAAAGTGACACAGAGACTGATCTTAGAGGAGTGAGCACAAACTGACCCCACAGCAGAGGGGGACACGAGGAGGCATCAGGAGAAATGGGCAAAACCATGAGTTCTGTGTGGAGCCAGACTGGAGTAAGGAACTGTGCAAAAAGCAGAAGTGAGATAATTACCAATAATGCAGGCAATGCACAGAGTGATCCAGACAGATCAAATTAGCAGCTGATACACTCACTGTGACTATTTCTATCACTGTAGGAAGGAAATTGTTTATCTCTTCATAAACATCTTGATCTGTTTGCATTCGTTTTTTCCCTCCCTAACTAATTTMTGTTGCTTAGTCCAGCAAAGAGAACACATCATAAACTTTGAAACTGYACATCACAAAATTTGAGGGTGAAAAAATCATTGCTCAGGTTCAACAGCAACAGAACCCAAACACCAAGCCCCAAACATGGCCTTAGGCTGAAGGTGCAGAATAAAATACTTGCTTTACACAGTTCTAAGTCTCTTCAACAATAGGAATATGTAAATTCTTGTAAGATTTAGAAGGCTGTTGACTCTCTGGGGGTTTTTGTTTTGCTTTAAAAAAAAAAAAAAACATGTTATGCATCTCTCTGTGTGTTGGTGCCTTTTGAAGCAGAYAGCAACTATATAATTTCATGAGGTACCTTACACAGGATACAAAGGYATCAGGAAAACACTGAAATTCCTCYRAAAACGCCCCATCTGGGACTAGCTCTCTATTTACATTTATCCACTGTTCCCSAGCATAACTCTTAACACAAATAAAGATTTCCTTCTTTGCAAGGCGGTGTCACAACACAACTTAACCAGGACAGCACAGCAGTGTCTTAAAGAGTCCTCAGAGCTGCCTCTCCAGCAAGACAAACACCAGTGGACACCTCAGAGCTTCTGATTTTCACCTCCTGCCATCCTCAGCTCCCCTGGAGCAGACCCAGCACCCAGCACCTTGCTGATGAAGAAATCGTAGAACCAGAGGGGGAAGCAGCAGAAGATGAAGAGGGGGATGTAGGCGCCCTTGCCCGGGGTGTAGAGGCCATGGGGTCTGGTGGCCAGCAGAGCATGCAGGACAGCAGCCAGCACAGGGGACAGGTCGGGGGCACAATGGGATGGCAGCTGCACCAGGTAACTCCTCAGCCCCAGCAGATATTCCTCCCCGTAGGCGCTCCGTGTTTCCACCGCCAGGCTCGCCAGCAGCTCCTGCTCCTGCTCGTCCCACTGCTCAGCTGTGCCCTGGATACCTGCAGCAGCAACAGAAAAAGGGTCTGGGGCTGGGTTTGAGGGAAATAAATCTGTAATTCATAGAGCTGGTCTAAACTGGGTCAGTGAGGAACAAACACTGCAGCTGGTCAGCAGCCAGCGCTTTCGGCTGGAAGAGGAGGAAAGGCACGAGTTCTTCGTGCTACACCAAAAGCACAAAGTCCTTTTCCCATTTGGCTTCCAGTTCTACCTAAAAAGGCCCCCTCGCAGCCAAATCGGCATTTTTGCTTTTCCCCTCCTCCCTACTTTGCCATTTTCTGTCCTGATTCATTTTGTGGATGTTTCCAATCAGTATTTATTAACGGCTGAGGGMAGACTGAGATGAACAAGATTCACTYGGGTTGGCCCARTTCTGYGCTGCCCTTTCACAAGTCAAACRAATATTTCARTAACTGYTTTCATGAAGGATTAGCTTTCTATTAGGACAGATYTAGAACCGTAATTTTATCTATTTTTCACCCCATCTGCATCATGTGGGAATGAAAGCAGGGGCTTCTCCAATGCAATCATTGCCCGACTACCAAAAATTAAGCAAGCAAATAATGAAAAAATCTTCCAGTAAATATTTAAATCTCAAATCCCAGGATTCATTTTTACCCAATAAGACTGAGAACAGCTCAGCAGAGCCCTGAAGGTGATGGCTCAGGCAGGTTCCACTGACCACACAAGACTGGGAGAGAGCCCAGAGCCTCACAGGGCCCCTTCCCAGGAGGGGAAGCACTCAGGGAAGTGGCATTTTATGAAAAAGAGCAATTTGATTCACATTGGTATAAAAAATGCAMTGGGGCAGGCATGGGGTGCAGTGAGGGCTTGTGCAGCTGGAGAAGAGTGTGGAACCTGGGCAGGCYCTGCAGAAAGTGCTCAGTGGAAGGAGGAGGAGGGGAATTAGGAAATTAGAAAGGAATTAGGAATTAGAAAGCAGCMGGAGCACCCAGGGGGAAGGAGTGGAGAGAAAAGAGCAGAGGATATTGGCAGCAGCAGAGGCAGCTCTGCCCAGGACAGGGGAGACAGGCAACGTGCACAAAAAAACATGGAACTTAATTCCCATAACCAACATTAAAGAACAAGAAAAATTCCAACTCCTGGGAATCACTCAGGGCTCCATCTGAGGCTGCTGAGCGACAGGAAAAGAGGAGAGGCAGCAAGAACAGCCCGAAATGTCAGACACCAACCTGTTCTGAAGCCTGATGGATGAATTGCTGCCACTTTAATTCCCCATYTGGAAAGCTCTTGCCTCATTACTCCGGAAAACATGGAGAGAGCTGCTTTGGATGCCCCGTACGCAGCGTACCTCGGCAGTGGAATGCCTCCTGCAGGAGCAATAGAAACCTGATAAACCCCRACTGTGGCTCTTCCCAGCCTTTATTTCCATGATTTAGAAGGCAGATTATAGCACAACCAAAATTATGCCTCTCTCACTGAGGTTAAAGACAAGCCAGTGAGGGAATCGTTTCTTGCTAGAGGTTAGCAAAGAGTGAAAGTTGTAAATTTAAGAGTTGCTTGCAGCAGTTGTGTTCAGTAACACCTGATAAGGCACCTTGTAGGGCAGAAAAAATAAACTGGATTGCATTTAAGGGTAAAAACTGCTGGAAGTTATGACTGTTGGTTTGAGAAACACAGATAATGTTTCAGTTCATATAAACAGTGAGGTAGAAGTTTTATGCTCCTGTTCTTGTCACTTTAGCACGAATTTCAAGCCCCTACAATAAAGCACAGTTATAACAGGGTAGGTAAGCTCAGTTCTAGATTTATAAAGCCAGCTTTCCTGTTCTTTCCAGAGAGTTTCAGAAAGGCCAGAGATAACAACCCAAGAGTGGGGTAAACCTCAGGGAACAAACCAAAGCTGAAGTGACACCCCATGGGTGACAGAACTCCCTGAGACCCAGCACACAATCAGATTCCCTACCTGTAGCTGTGTCCCAGCTTTTTCAATCCCAGAAACATTCATTCAGGTGGGAATGCTAAGAGAACACCCAGCATGAGCACAAAAATTCAAGAACATAAAATAAGCTTCCAGGAAAGAGATTTCCTTTGTCCCAGAAACTGGCAGCTTGTCACTCCTCCAGCTTTTGAAAAATACAAACACGCTTTGATTCCAGCACATTCTTCTTCTTCAGCCCTCCCAGTTCCTCCACAAGGTTGGAGTTATCACCACACAGGTTTAGGATTGTCACAGCCACCCCAGGCTGTGCTGGGAGAAGGGAACAGAAGGGACAATCCTTCCCCTGGAGGCACATCCYTCCTTCTCCTGCCTGCATGGGCAGCTGGGCACATCATCCCACTCTGCCTCATGTGCTCCACATTCCCCTCGATGTGTTTGAGCATTTTAAGAAATATTTTGAGTATATTAAAGGAAAATACCTCAGATCCAGGGGAATTTTCAGGTAAGCCACTGGTGCTGCTGGGTATTGTGCTGGGATGGCCAAGGTATCACAGGAGCTGTTTACACAGAGCCATTCCCTCGAAGAAGTCAGGCCAATTATACGTTAATTATTCCTCTGTGTGCATCTGAATGAGCTGGATTGGTTTGAGCCAATTGAATCCCTGCTCCCTCCAAGGTCAGGCTAACCTGAGCCCAGTTAAATGAGCCCTACACAGACAGGAATAGATTCAGCACAACAAGAGCTCACTAACTTTGCCACTAATGTTTGACCAAAGGACCCCCAGACCCCGAGTTAGGAGGAAGCTCTTCACCCAAACCAGCCTGTGTGCTGCAACAGACACACATTTATATATTTAAATGTATACATAGTATGCAAAATTTGTGGGGGGGAAAAAAATGGAAAGCATACGTTAATTTTTAAAAAGGTTTGTGGCTTTTTTTTTCATGGAAAAATACTGCTTTGAGTATAAGTTAGGCTTATGTATTTCTAAGATATCAAAAATATTTTTAAAGAAATATAAACACACAGTCTCTTCAGGTCCCAGGTTATCAGCAGATGTCACAAACTGAGGTGGTCACAGACTCCTGCCTGAGCATGTTACAGAAATACCTGTGGGGTACCACCCATCTTTATGGAAGCTCACAAAGTTATCACTCGTGGCATCTGGAACACCAGATCTCAATTTTACTGTCTTTTCTGTCACAGCATGTTTTTAGCCAGATTAAACTATTTAAAGGCTGTTTTCTGGGAACAGTCTGCCAGACAAAAAAAAAATAAAAATTCTGGAAACAGTGTCCTAAATAAAAGAAAAACCTGAACTTATTACCTTAATATTAATTCCCTGGGTGTATTGACAACCAGACTGAGTGACACCTTTCCTGGCATTTTTGCCAAGGAAGCTCAGGTTTTTCTGTTGCTCCAGAACTTTATTTGGTGCTTTAGCTCAGCTCACCTGCCATGCTGGACATGTTCACCAGCCTCCCCTGCGATTTCCGCAGCAGCGGCAGGAAAGTCTTGGACACCTGCACAGCCCCGAAGAAATTCACCTCCATGCAGTGCCTGTAGGTGCTCATGGGCAGCAGCTCTCCATCCGCAGGGAAGCCCAGGATTCCTGCGTTGTTCACCAGCCCCCAGAGCCCTGGGGAGAGCAGAAAGCAAAGGGCTGTGATACAGGAGGGGATCAGTGCCTGAGAGTGCACTGATGAGAGGGATGGTGCCTCAAGACCAAGGCAGGGGTGATTTGCAGCTGCAGAGGCACATTGTCCACTCCATGAACAGCCTTTACCATTTTCCCATGTCCCAGAAAACAGCAGCCATGGATGGAAATATCCCCACTGCCCTGGAAATGACCCCCACACCTTGSCCAGCAGTGAGGAGATGCCCCTGCCAAGCTGCTGCATCAGCAGTGGAGCAAAGAGGGGCAGAAAAGAGCTTTACCTGCATTTTGCAGCTGCTCTGAGATGGTCAGATARGCCTCCTTGACCTGAGTGGTGCTGGTGATGTCCAACTGCAGCACACAGAGCCGGGGGGAGCAGCTCTGCCGCAGCTCCTGAGCCCCAGGACCGTCCTTGTCCAGAACCCCAGCAAACACCACAAAGCCCAGGCTGTCCAGGTGCTTGGCCAGYGCGTGCCCAATCCCAGTGTCGCTCCCTGAAAGCGTCAAAAAATTGTGGAGAGTGAGTCTGTCCTGCATCACCATTAAAAATGTATATGAAATAAACACATGCATTGGAAATTCACGCAAATTTAAACAAAAAGATGATGGCAAAGTCTCTGAAATACGTATGTCGGTAGAAAGAAAGGTTCAGATCTAAAATTTGAGGAGCTGSACTTTTAAATAATCCCTGAAGATTRACAGACCACATTSTCCTGACTCAGAGCTGATGGAATCAGCTCATGATCTGCCACTGACAGATTCTTTGACTTTATACATACAGAGGAAATAAAGGCCTAGTTTGGTTTTACACAAATATTCAGACTGAAACCTGATAACAAAAGTATCTAAGAGAAAGAAAAGAAACAAAACCCACACTGTTTTAATTTGAATTCTCTGATGGGCAAAACAATTATAGGCATCGGAATTTAAATTCTTGGATTGTATCTTTTCATTGCAAGAAGAAGCATTATTTTATTGACACATCTACCACACAGACCCCTCTGATGAGCAGTTTTTTATTAGAGACTGTGGAATAAAAACAGCAGAGAAAGTTCCTGGATGCTGCTGTGCTCTGGGATCCATGGAGGTATCCCAGGGCTTGACTGTCTCCTAAATTAACAATTTACTGCATCACCTTCAGTTTCCAAACCCTGGAAATCCAAATACGAGGCAAAGCACTAGAACTCCTGCCAAGTTTTTTACTATTTTCTTGTTTGTGAAAGAGCTTCAACACTCCCTTCTTAACCCTACCATAAACTTCTGAGGGTTATTCTGTGATTTTGGCACACCAAGGAAGATATTATCAGAGCTGATCACAGATCTGCTCCTACATTGAGAATATGCAGTCAATAGAATTTCACTGCTAAAGAGATTCATCATAATCGTGTTAGATCTTCACTTCTGGATTYTGTCKTTTAACAGGGGCTTYAGTCCTGAAAGGTGAAAAATATTAWTTCCAGGTGGCCTGAAGAAAACACGTASTAAATGTCTGGATGAATCAGTGCATCTTGAACGAGCAGAAAAGAATTACTCATGCTCTATTTAATTCTTAGGGGGGTTAAAAAGCCCATCAGCTTTTTTTTGGCATTTCTGAAGTCTGGCAATTTGCTGAAGATGCACCAGAGCACCACAAATATCACATCAAGTATCTCCAGTCCTGACCTGACAGGACAAACCTGCATTCTTTGAATTCCCTAAAAAGACATGAAGAAAGAAGCCTGCAAACATCCYAGAAATTACAGATTTCTAGGTTTGGAGTGGGGTGATTTTCCTTCTTTTTCTTTTTGGTGAAAAACCCTACTTTCAGATCAAATCCTTCCTCTTTCCTCATTCCCAGAAAGAACACAGCCACAGCTGCACATTGCCTAAGTTTTACAATGCAGCTTTTGCCTGAGAATGGGCAGAATAYGATACAACTTGAACTTGGGATGGGTACAGAAATCCCAAGAAAGCAATAAAAGTTGTTTTTATCTTTGCCTGRTGCTGGGTTTGTCCCTGGGTTGTTGCTTTTTTTTCCAAAGCAAGTATGTTTCGAGTTTCAGACCTGTTATTGAAGTCCAGAGAAACTTTACTCTTCCACTCCTAGAATTCAAGAATTCAAAGAGTAGCTAGGTCTCCACAGGGGGGGGGAAGAAAAAAAAAAAAAAGGTAATTCCTCTCCAACCACACTCTCGCTTCTATGTCCAAAATAATTTGTGGACTATGAGAAGATTTATTATAAGGAAAGCAGTCACTCCTGACTGTGACTGAATCATTACTGAGAATTTACAATTGACTCGTGCTCAACCTGCACCAAATCACTCACCAAGAATGGAAAGGCCAAATTAATTGGAGAAATTCATCCCATTGCACACAGGATTCAATTTTTAGGTAAGGTGGCTAAAGTGTTTGCATGCCATGAGCTTCTGTTTGAGGGCATTGGAGCAGGAGGATCCACAGCAGAGTTTGAGCAATGGCTTTAAACCTGCTCACACTCCCACAGTTATCCATGAGAAAAACCTTTTTGACCTTTGGGCAGTTTTTCCCTTATCCTGGTACYCCAGTGAGCTGCTGGCTCAGATAAATAATGTGGAGCAGCACCAGTACAAGGAACATCCAAAGAGGAGCAGAAGTGAGTGACAGAGCCCAGGGAGAGCAGCAGAGCCTGCTCCAGCCTCTGGCCCAGGACAAGCCACATTCCTCAGCCCTGCAGGGCTGGGAGGCAGAGAGAAAAGGAAAAATAATTAAAATTCACCTTTTTCCACCAACTGCCTGCCTGAGGTCTTGTCTGAGCTGGGGAAAATGACACCAAAATCTACTTAAAGGCACTTTGCACCTGCACATGGACACACATCCTGTCGTTGGAAGGGGGAAGAATATCACAACCAGAGCAATGGAAACAAAACACAGGTTGAGTAAAACTTCTGTGTCAGTTGATGGAGGGATGGATTGCACAGGACYCCAATAAAGACAAGTAAGAGCCTCCTCAAACTAACCAGATATTCCAAACTTGCATTTCTTCAGGACACTCACAGCACAGGTACAAGGAACAATCCCTCACTGGACTGTACCCAAATATCCCTCACTCCCTTATTTTATTCTAATTCAGATTCTACACAGATGAGTTCCCAGAAAGTGCTTTTTATGAAGATTTGCAGTTTTGCAAAGAGCAAGGAGATGCCCAAGTGCAAGCACATCCCCTGAGCCTGCAGGGGAAGGAAGGATTGCTCCCTGTCCCAAAATCCATCCTCATCTGACACCTGCTGGGACAAACCCAGCTGGCAGATAAACTGCTAGTCCTGTCCTCTCTCAACTTTTATATCAAATCCCTGTATTAAAGCTTGCTAGGCAAATCTAAATTATTTCCAGGTGTCCCTATAAAACAAACTGAAATTCTGCTAGAAATTGCTATATAAACCAAAGCAACTTAATTCAGCTTTCCAGAGGGAGAAAAAACACAGGAAATAAAACAAAACCCAGCAAATTAACAGTGCAAGAAGCAGTTGGCAGGCACTGCACTTTAAAGGTTTGATTAACACTAATAAACAACATCTAAATAAACAACACCTAAAGTTTTAGAAGAAACAGGAGAAAAGCCATAAAACTATAAAAAAAAATGCCACCCCTGCAAAATAAAAGCGGGKTTTGAGTAGATCAGAGTGGTAATAGAGGCTGAATTAATTAGCTGTGAACTTTCCCTGCTGGTGAAGGGAATTACCTCCCTCCTGGATGATTTCAGTGTTTCAAAGAGATGGCACCAAAGCAGTGCCCTGAAATGTRTGCAGGACAGACACAGTGTGCACACACACACCCCAACAGACAACTCTGCACCCACAGCCAGCACAATTAATCCAAACAACAACAAAAAAAAAAAGTAATGGATGAATGTCGTGTTCTGARGGCTCCCAGGAATTAACATCACTCCTAAAAAAATGAGACCATCATAAGTATTCTTATGCTTCTTGCACCAGTTTAATTGCACAAGTACGTCTGAAAAGCCACTTGTAAAGATTAAACGAGACACTAAAAAATAATAGCATCTATTAAGATGCTTTTCTACTTAATTTCAGAGCACTTATTTACCTCGAAAAAAAAATTTCTGCAGAAGCAAATAAAACAAGCAGAAAAAAAAAATAAATAAAAGGAACACTCACAAGTATGCACTAACCCGAGGACACGAAGTTTGCCTGGAAAACTTGTGTGAGAAAAAGCAGTTTTTGTTGGTTGCTGTGATGAGCACGGCAGGTTTTTTTTGCCTTACCTGTGATGAGCACGGCTCTGTCCCCCACGGGCAGCAGGTTCCTGTCCCCCAGGAAGGCACAGCACACCAGGGACCCGAGCACAAACACCCCCAGCCCCCCGGCAGCCCCCAGCCCGGGCACACACAGYAACCCCAGCAGGGCGGCCAGGAGGCTCCAGAGCAGCCCTTTGGCTATGCCCAGAAGGCTCTTGCTGGCCCTGCAAAGCGCTGTGACCCCAAAAAGGGCGGTGACACCTGCGCAGAGCCACCCAAGGGCGCTGCTGGCCGCAGCATCCATCGGCARCCCCGGCGCTCGCAGCCCCGGCTGGGTGGAAGCAGGTATTGCTAAATGCAGAGTGGGTTATATAGGAGCAGGGGGTGGGGCACAGCCAGGGGACTCCTCAAAGCTTTGACATAATCTCACTCACTCACCCTTGGCATCAGCAAGGAGCTCTCCTTTCCTCACCTTTTCATTGCTTCTGCCTGACAGCTCCACCTTCTGAACGATGTGCTGGGTAATGATTGACAGCCCGGGGATGGATGTGATGTAGCAAGAGCTGGCTCCGGGAAAAAAATTAACCGCTGTGGGGTTTTTGTGTCTTTAAAGCACGCTTTCCTAGACGGTGAGAAAAGGAACAGTTCCCTTTTGGGCTTTTGCTGCTTAAAAAACTTAGGGTGTAGTTTTGGTGGAAGTGGTTTTTGATGGGCAGTGACAAAAATGAGTCAGGCCAGGGTTATTTAAACTCTGGAAAACTTTTATCACACTCCTCTCACAACAAAAAACCCCAAATTACCTTCCCTGCTTTAGTGCCCACCTGTGCCTCTTTACCTACTCCACATTCAGCAAATACCTCCAGCACATTGACATTTGGGGGCTGGGGACAGGGGATTGCTGCTTTGCCATTTTTGTTAGGGGAACACAGGTGACACACATGGGATCAAGCCTTCAGCTGAGCTCCAGTGATGACATCCACCTTGGCTTTGACAGGAATCACCRGCTTGATACCCACAGCAAGAGGGGAGGAGAAAAGTAATCAATTAAATATGTTAGAGAGATTTAACACCTGCTGTGCTGCGTTCTGAAAGTTATTTAAACAATTAAAAAAAAAAATTTAAAATCCAGTCAGATTGAGGGATTGAGATACAATTTAGGCATGCATATTCAGCCCTGTTTGCCTGGTAGGTGATTTGAGAGACAAGCCTGCATTACCACAGAGCCAGCTAACATGATGTGGGTGGTTATCCAGGACAGTGCAGTGCTGATCTCTCTGATCCCAGACGCCCAAAATTGAAGCCCACGGTGCAAAGCTGACATGAAGCAGAGCCCGTTTCCATTGCATTGTGCCTCTGGGGTTTTGAGGGATTGCAAATCTGTTGAATACAAACTTTTGCAGCCAGTGAAAATGTTTACATACCTCTGCAGGTAGTTTACATCAGAGATGAGGTCACTTTTGTAAAGGAACGTAACCTTCAAGGTCTGCTCATCATTCACTGCTCCTGTGAACGCTCACCCACCCATCCTCCCACTGGAGCACAAAAGGAGGAATATTTCCACTCCTCTTTGCCATTTGCTGCTCCTGCCTTCATTAACATGCTGCTCCTGAGGTCAGGTACACCTTGCTGTCCATTATGGCATCTTCTTAACAATTTCCTTGGAGAATTCTGCTCTCTCCATCGTTGCTCTATGGATGATCACCAATCTGCTGGCATTTAGAGTATGAGCTCTCACCCTTGAGGATACAGTGAGATGGAGCTTTTCCACATGGGATGAGGGGCAGAAGTGCCCACTCCCAGCCTGATGCTTGCCCTGGCTCCTCTCACCCTGTGGGGATGGAGTGGCCACCATGGTCCCTGCAGGACCAGCTCCAGGAGARTCCCYCTCTGCTCCAGCCTCCCCTGCCACRTCCCCCACTGCAATRTGAACGTGCACATCCCCTCCCTCGGGCTCAGCTCAGGGTGGGGGATGTTTGCAGAGCTGAGGATGCCACAGACATTCCTCACACACCCACCCACCGTGGAACACAGCCACAGCACCTGTCTGCACACCCTGAGCACTGCAGAGCAGCTGTGGCCTCTGACTCTGCCTCAAACAATGCTGAGTTTACAGTTTCAGTATAAAATACAACCACTGAAGGCTTCTTTTAATGAGAAGCTGACCATGTGTTCGCTCTGGTGGGTGAATAWAATTCCATGGAAGTGCATGAATCGTACACAGCAGAAAGGAGGGTTTGATCTAAACTGGCTGAGAAATGATAGCATGGAGTACCCACTTCACAAAGCTCTGCACTTTCTCTGACATCAGCAATGACAGATGGCTCCTTGGGGATTTTTCAGCACAGTTTTGCCACAAGATAAATTTTGTCATCCTGTGCCAAGTACTCATCATGAAAAAGCACCTACTTTCCTCTCCACCATCCCCCTTTGGGATGTCTCARGATGTAAAAGCTGTACACCACCCCAGGACTGCATTATTGAGTTTGCATTATTTCCTRTTTCTCTGTGCCTTTCCTGGAGAATGAACCCTCTATGGTAATCAGCAACATGAACATCCAGTCTCTAAAAATTCAGCTTGTGCTCCTCAGATCCCACAGCCACACCACCTTTCACCTGGTGCAGTGTCCCTGCAGAAGTTTGTCCCCAGGACAGAGCAAGGACACCCCATCCAATGTGCAGGATCTTTACCACAGACATCAACTTGTTGACTCCACGTTCCCATTTTGGAACTAAATCACTTCTTCACAGGTACTCACTGACTTCCTCCCCTTTTCCTGAAGTTTTTCTCCTGCCATCCTTTGCTGGCTCTGTTTTTTTTTCAGAATGGTGGCTGCAGCCTGTGCTTTTGATTGCTGCTCTTAACACAAAAAAAGGGCAGAAGAAAGGTTCAGGCTCCCCAGTTCGTTTGGAATGTGATGAAGCTGAGCTTGGTCACAACTTCTTAGAAACACAGCACCAAGATCTTTTTGGTTTTGCCTTGGTAACGAGCTCTCTTCTGTCTTTGCTTTCCATAGCTCCCTTTTGAGGTCAGTAATTTTCCTGATGTTTGTAATTTTTTTAAGCCTCTGGGCCTTTCCAGCATAGCAGGAGCTTCCAGTTCAACCACGAGGTTTTCAGGATGTCTCTGTTACCTCATCCTCCATTGTTTTTAATTCTTTGGCCATTTTTCCCTCGGGCTTTCTTTGCACTTTCCAATAATTTACCAGTCAGTATTTTTCCCTTTCAGCATTTCCCCCTCATCCAGAAGTGCCACGTGTCATGTCCCATAGCTGCTGTCCCAGCTGGACAAACTGAGATTCCTCATTCCCAAGTGGAACATCAATAACCCTGTCTAGAAGCACCGAGTGCTTTTGCTGCACATCCCATCTCTGTTTCAGCTTTCTCTGCCAGTCACAGATTTGTTTTCCATTTCAGGTTATAATTTCCCACAGAACTCCTCAATTTKCTGTTTTGCCTGCTGATTCAGGCTTTTTTTTCAGCTGTGGCTCCTTGTGCTTCGTGGGTTTTGTGGCTTGGGTAAGGGCTCTGCCAGGGAGGTTCTGGTATAGAAAGRCTTTTCCTGGAAAATAATTTCAGCTTGAAACTGGTTGGAATCTGTTTCAACAAATGAGTCATTCACCAAGAAAGAAACAATGTTCTGGTGAGTAAAGACATATAGGAGCAGGAATAAAAAAAGAAATTACTTACTTTTATTGCTGCAGCTTCTCAGAGAACATAAACACCTTTGTAAATCTGAATTTTGGTGGACTCAATGGGTACACAAAAACTTGTCAGGATGTCAGTCCTGGATGCACAGACTGTTGAACTTCCATTAAAAAAATTCATTTGGGCAAACAGATTTTCTTCTTACAAAAAAAAAAAGGTTGAGATAATCCTCTTCCTTCAGCCTTTTCTCTTTTCATGCACTCGATTTGAAGCACATGAATTGTCCCAGTAAAAAACCATTGCTCTGCCTGAAGCTGGAAAAGCACCCAAGTACCTTTGTGAATTAAGATCTCTGAGCTCACWGGGAGGAACTGAATTAAGGCAAAAAATGGATTATTAACCAGTGAAAATAAAGCTGTGTAATCTCACCTTGGTCTTCAAACTGTTTATTTAACCGGCCCTTAGAGAAAAYAATTCCTGTCAAATAAAGTGTATACCTATTAAAGGAAAGTAAGAAATATCTTTTACCTCTAAGCTGCTGGAGATTTTGTTTTTAGAAATATAATAATGGTAAATATTGTAAATTCAGAGAGAGACAATAGATCCTGAAGATCATCCCTAGGCAGTGAACAAAAAACTTTAGCCCATCATTCATCAAAATTCAATATTAACAAAAGACAATTACAATAGCAACAGCAACAATTTCCTCAGCCAAATCTCCTGTTATTTTCTCAAATGTAAGAAAGAACCTCAGAGTTAAGAATGTCTGTACTGATGGCAAATTTGGACCTGCAAGCAAAGCCAAGGGCTGTGAGTTCTGCCTCTGTATTTACAAGGACTCTCATCACCCTTTGTAAATTTTCTGCGATAGACAAAACATCTTAAATCAGAGAAATCATTAAAATTATGAGCACTCCTTTGTATTTGCAAGGGAGGTTTTCTCCTCGAACTCTCCCGACATCCCTGTATCTCTGGGCTTTCAGGAACAGCTAAAAGGGGATTGCATTTTTTCCAAAATAAGTCATTTTTATCAACCCAGTTGTGATTATTTTCCAAGAARAGGACAGAATCAGAAAACCTAAAGGCAATTAGATACTCTTTAGGAAGCTGGCCAAGAATCATCTCTAGGTTATCCTCATGAGAAATTACACTTGCTTGCCTTTTTTCCTGTCATCCAAACATGAAACGGTTTTCAGAGAACCATCGGTGGTTTTATGTCTTTATAGTAAGAAAAGACCCCACTTTATCTTAGTGCCCTTCCCTGACAGCACAGACTGTTTCCTAAAATTTCCCCCAATATATTCCCAGTAACATTTCAGCCCTGCCTGGGACAGAGCACAGCACAGAGGTGCCTCAATAAACGAGAAATAAAGACAAAAGCTGTACTCTCAACTGGAAGTTTGGTTTGTTTTTCCAACCAGATTTTTGTTCTATCTCCCTATTCCCTTCTCTTCCATGCAGCTTTGCCTCTCTGAAGTTAATGGCAGCATCTCTGTGCTCAGAAAACAAAGGATTTCCACATTTCCACAGCCCAGAGCCTGATCATTTCTGTGCAGGTGTTTGCTGAAATGTGACTGCACTCCTGCCTGCTTTGCTTCTGATGCTTTCCCCTAACCACAAATGGTATCAACCAAACCTACACCAGATAAAAAACACATTTTGTACCATCTTTCTCTAACTCTTTGTCCTGCATGTCTTCAAGCATTGGCAGGCTGGAGACACATCTGGTTTACATCCAACTTTTTCCATGTATCTTAATATTAGACCATGAAATGTTTTCAAATATTTAGGTGGTATTATCTATGCATAAGTCACATAATTTTTGGTGTAGTTAAATTCATAAATAGAGAATAAAGCAGAAAATTAGGCAAGCACAGTAATCAGAATTCTGATTAAAACATGTGTGAACAAACAAACCGTCCCCAGAAAAGAGTCCCTTCAAAGTGGGGAGATTTACAACATCACCAACAAAACTTGTCACTCACTGTAGGTAGGGACAGCATTCAAAATTAATAAAATACAGAAYGTGTCTGAGCTTTGAGCATGAACTCTGCAAAGGGGATGAAAGAAAAATGTGSCAGCATCTCCCCATCACTTGGGTTATTGACGACACACATCTGCCACGTGCCTTCCCTGCATCTGCAAACCCTCCAAAGCACCTYCACCTCTCACCAGAGGAATTCACTTATTTTTAGATTTTCCTCAGGGTTACATCAGCCAGCCTTTGAAATGAAAGCCAGAGCAAGARGAGGTGAAAAACGAGCCGTGATTCAAAAAGCACGAATCGATCAGCAGTGGCAAAGTGTCACCAGCCCTGGGCGCGCTCCGTTCGCTGTCACCCGAAGGACGAGCCACCTTCCCAAAGCYATGGATTTGTCCTGCTGAGGAGCTGTGACCTCACTGTGTGTGTAATCATTATTGTTGTGATTGAGTGTTCCGTTCTGGCTGTCCCTGATTCCCCCTGCAGTGCTCAGGGCTGAAGGRCGTTCCCATTTCTGCCGTTTCTCAGCCGTTTTTGCGCCGCTCGTGAACYGCGATYGCRTCCAAACGTTGTCAGGAATGACTCKGTGACAGAGGATCCTGCCATGGAGCAGGGGGACAAACCACCCCTCAAGGTCCCTTTCAGGATCTGGGGGGGTTGATGGTTCTGTGGCAGGCAGCATTTTAGTTAAATTACGTTTTTCCTCTGAGCAATCCACTGACTATGGAAAAATCTCAACATTCAATGTAATTTTTGGTTGTTTTGCTTCCCTTCATTATGTTGTCCATCTCAAACATTTTTTTTTTTTTTTATCGCGCAGTAACCTTAACCCTGACTCAAAAACTGTTTGGATGTAAGCAAATTTAATCCCATTWAAATCACTATGACTATCCACACATAAAATATACAGATGATTTAACAGGCTGCTGAATGACAGTCCCGAGACCCATTAGGCCTAAATGTTCCCCGAGAGCCCAAACTCACAGACACTTATGCACATTCTTAAAAATAAACACAGATATTCGSAGGCAAGTAAAGGAAGGAAATGTTCATAGCTGTGTTTTTAAACATGCACACCTGCAGAATTAGAGCCTGCCTTAAAGACCTTCCCCACCTGGATTTGAGATACGATAATCGATTCATGCAAATGAACCTACACCATAAAACTATTTATTTCACTTTCCAGGTGACACAGCTACCAAGTGCAACTTTAAAGTGAACTTCTCCGAGTGTTAAAGTTAAATTATGGAAATATTGCCAAGCTCCAGGTGGAGGTGGTTCCCAAACAGGCACAGATTCTGCAGGGATAAGTCTGCACAGGCACTTCAAAATTATCATCCCTTGCAAGGGATTCCTACCTGAGCTGTGCAAGAGTAAATTGTTATTAATACCATAAATTATGGCTTCACTTTTATTTTTAATTTCAGAACTGTTTTTTTTAACAGTTATCTACAACAACAGTATCTACAACAGCCTCAGGGCAAACCTCTCTCTTGGAGGCACGCAAACTTTGCTGGGATCACTAAGGGTTAGGCAGGCAKAGCTTCAAAGGCAGATTTGAGACCTGTAACATTAATTCATCCACCAAATGGAGCTCCAAAATCCATTAAGGAAAAATAACTAGTAACCATCTGTCTTTATTCATCAGGCTGAAAGCAGTTAATCAAACCTAGTGGACATTTTTACTTTCTTCCTTCTCTCTCAACAGCTTTGAACACAGATGCAGCCTTTCCATAATTAAGCTGAGCATAGTAGCTCCTAGACAGATTAATTCTGGAGAGTTTGTCAGAAATGTCAGATGGCAGACAGGTTCTGTGTCTTGTCCCTGAGATTTCTGGGATTTTTATATTTATATCTACATATATGGGCAGATTCAGAGCACAGTTATTAAAATTAATAACTCCTTACAGTTCTTAACCCATTCTCTATAATGTGGTGGAGTTTTTCTCTCTGTGCATGGGATGCAGGTCAGGAGAGGACCTCAGATGTCTCCAGAACTGAGCTGAAATATGGGATGCAAATGGGCACCAGAAGGGAGGTGKTTTTGCTCACCCCTGAGCCACACTGGTAAGGGAGGGGCAAAAATTTCTGAAAATGCATTGAAAATGTTCTGATCAACCTGAAGAGGGTACAGGAGCTCCATCCATGGAATATCATGAAATAGCTCAYGCCTGRGAGCCAWTCCAGACAYGTGCTTTTGGGAAAGTTCTCATACWCAGTTTCCATCAACTTTAAAAGGATGCTCACGAGTACCCAAGGAGGSTTTTAGTTCTCAATTACTTTTAACAACGAGCTCAAAAAGGGTTTGATTCCCTTTTTCTGAGTTCTAACGTTTTAAAGCAGAGAGCATCTCCAGTTCTTAAGGATTTTATGTTACCTGTTAAATGTTATGTTTTTTCAATTTAAGTCTGCAGTCAAATTTATGGATTGAAGCTAGGATTTTAAAGTACCTAGGAGTAATTTTTGCTTCCTTTGAACTGGGTTTTTATTTTTAAATAAAGCAGAAGATCACGCCAAATATATCTTTGTGCTGATAAAATAAGAATTTCAATGTCATTTAAAAGTTTTAAAGTTTAAAAGTTCTTACCCTTATAAATGGCTAGAAAGAAGAGTCGATTAYCATTGCATTTGATAAAATAATGCAGCTTGAAAATGAGATGTGCCAAATAATGAGAGATGGTTCCAAATGTAGCAGAGAGACAGGCAGAGGATTTTCTGAGTGGTCATTAAAACTGGACCACAGGAAGTAGAGAGGGAAATCAGTAGATAGTCACCAAACTCCACCAGTCAAATTCAAACTAAATAAAAAAATTTATATGGAATATGTTTGTATCCTTAGGAGTATAATTTTTCCTCCGTATGTTTAACTGCTGATAGCTGATTCACCCCTCCATCTTCTGTCCCCACAGTTATATCCAAAATGGCAAATGGAAATGAGGCACTGTTGGGAAAGAATTAAATACCTCTAGAGATCAGACACTACAGCAGAAAATAGAGAAGGAAGAGGTATTTTGAAGAAAAACTCTGCTGGCATGATCTCCCTTTCAATTGTGTTGTAGGTGCTGAMACAAAATTTCTCTGAAAAATGAGAAAAAGTAGGGAGAAAATCCAAAGTGGGCAGTGGAGACTGGAAGGGCTCATCAGAAAGGTGTCAGTGTCCCTGAATCAGAGAGAAGTATAAGAAACATTTACATATCTACGCATGCAAATGAGCAGATACAGGTGGGAAAAAATTGTTCTTACACAAAAGATAGAAGATATTACTAATCCATGGGAATTGTGCCAAAAGCATGAATAAAGATGTTATTGTGTGAAGATTTTGCCCATGGCCAGTTGGTAACTATGACACACCTGGCCTCGGTGCTGATTTACAAAGTGTTTCCTACACACAAGATAATCCTCTTCTATCTGCTTTGTCTGATGTTATCATCCTCACTTAGCTCCTGTCTTTTACCATAAATAAAATTGCAGCATTGATAAATCCAAACACAAGTACTGAAGATAAATAAATAATTTTTTTTTTTAAATGAGATGAGTTTAAAAATTCTGAATGCGAGGCTCTTGCTACTCTTTTGCTGAAGGCATGCATTGCTCAAACTTGAACCAACTTGCCACCAAAACAAGTCTCAAATCCAAGATCTTCACTGAGGCAYGAAGTGTCCCTGCATTGCAGCAGAGGCACATGGAGCTGGGATTTATGGACAAAGCAGCAGTGAGATGCAAATCCAGGAGAAGTTCCTAAAAGGTGCTGCTGTGCAGAATCGCTGCAGGTTCAGTCCTGAGCACTGCCTCAGTTTCACAGTGCTCGAGGGATTTTTTGCACCCCACTCTTACCTTTCTTATCACCTTCCACTCATCTTCCCYGACTCCAAATTCCATGCAAAACTCTGGATTTAATCAACAGAGGTCAGAGAGAAGACACCTCACAGATGGAAGAAGTGCAAAGCTGAGTCTCAGATGAGTGTTTTTAAGGGCCAAGAATCACAGGATTATTTMGGYTGGAAAAGACCCTTAGGGTCATCGGATACCTGACAGAAATTGGTAACACTGSGGTGTTCAAAACTGGAATTTTACACTCTGTGAAATTTTGTGAGCATGTTAAACAGCTCCTGCAACCTCAGGAGGCTAAAGCACAATCCAGCCTCGTGCACACCTGCACAAACAGGACTGCAGCCAACAAATTATCCATGAAAGTAAAAGTTTAAGTAATGCAAGACAGAATATTGAGAGAAGTATAAAAACTTCTAATGAAAAGGGGAGAAGTGCAATAGTTATCTCCATCCATTCTTTTGAATGCCATCACATACTGGGGTGTTGTGCTGCTATAAATATGTCTTTTTGTAATCTCTAAAATGCCAGAAAACACAGAAAGCTTTTATAAAATCAGTATTTATAGTAAAAGATCTCGAAGACTTAGATGAATGGTGTGAAAGGTTTACATTTGGCACCTCACCTGCAAGAGAACAGTTCAACCACTAAAAGAGTCAAAATTGGACAGCTCCATCACCCAGAGACTTGAGAAAGTGCAGCTGAAATACAACAGTCATAACTCAAAAAGCATAACAACAAAAACTGCACCTGCAGCCACAGAAMACATGCACCAGAGGGGAAAAAATTCCTCTGACAGCCTTTCTTAGAGTGCAGCCTCCARCATCAGGCACTAAATAAGCTGTAGTGTAGAAGATACTCTGTAGCTTCACATACATATGTCTCATTCAGCCTTAATTTGTATATTAAATATTTCTCTATTTATTCCATAAAGGAAGACATAAAATAAAAGTTTGTAATTCACAGCACCTCTTTTCCAATACATCAGTCTGTGATAATCACTTCAGCTAATATGGACAGAAGCACCAAGCAGTCAAGAAATTGTTCAAGAAATTCAGTAACTCAAATAATCTGATAATTCAGATTTTAAGAAGTCTGAATTACAGAATACACATTAATGATGTAAAATTGCACCAAGACAACCCATAAAAACTGGATTTAGTGGCAGATGTTAACTGAACCCTTTTCAAAGTTTAAYCTACAGGAGATGGGGCCCTGCCTGCTTGCTCAGCCCTGCTTGGATTGCTCCTGTCTGCACCACAGATGGTGGTTTTCAATCAAAATGGAAATCAAAAGAGGGAGTTTCCAATCAAAATGGGAAGAATGATTGTAGCCTATTCTCACATGGGACATCCCATCTTTGAAATTTTCTTTGAATTAATAAACCTTGTGACACAGGGGAAGTCCAGCATGAACAAACCCCTTCCTGATGAGGCAAAAGCAGAGTTTGCACACAGGACACGGGGAGTTTTGGCTGTGTAACACATTCTTATCAACACTTCCAAACTCTGAGTCATTTTGGTTTCCCAATGACAGTCATGGAAGGCATTTTCTTCACAAACAGATAAACCATGGTGGGAGGTGGGATGATTCTGCCTGATAAACCAATGATGTGCACGCTGCTGAAGGGTGATTATCTGCCTGCCGGGGYTGGTGCCTGTTCCTAAAAGAGATTACCTTTATTTATGGCAGTAGGGAAAGGAGCCAGGACCAAAATTACATCAGAAACACAACTGGTGAGCTCTGCTGGCTGTGCTGTTACCAATATGGCACTGAAGGGATTCTCACTGGCCACTCAAACTGATTTCCCAGGCTTTGCCAGAGCCATTTTTGAAAGAGCAAAGGAGCTCAGGAAATGTAAAGTCAAAGATATGGAGAAAGAACTGTACCAGATAATGTTTCCTCTTGGAAAACAGCCAAAAGTGTTTTTTAAAGTGTTAAAACGACGCCTGCTAAACCAGGCCTTCTTTGGTAATTTTTTTTTTTTTTTTTTTTGGTAACTTGAAGATTACATATTCGACTTGAGAAACCTTCATTACACAGGAAAGCCAATTACTGGAACATGTTGTTCCTCTAAGTCATCTAGAAGAACATTTCAGCTTATACAGTTTGTCCATAATGCGTTTGATGTTTGATTCTTCCGTGTCCCTATGATGAATGAAGAATTAAGATGATGTGTGACTGGAATTAATCCAGTGTTTTCCACTGGCACAAATTCTGTTTCTATGGGCTGGATACTCTCTGAAAGACACTGAAGCAGGGCTTCAAATGCAAAGCTCGTTCAGAATTGTTTCGCCGCAAGAATCAAAGTAAAAATCTGATATTTCAATTATTCAGATCTTGCTTCTCCTTCAAAAGTAGCAAGAAAATTTGAAATTAGTTATGACCAGATGCTGCACCCACAACTGCTGCTCCAAGGAGTGAAAATCAGGAGCAAGATTAAYGTGCAGTAAATCACTGTGAGTTATAGCAACCCCCCAGCTGAACAGACCCCACTTGGAACACCTTATTCATTTTAACATTCCAGGATAAAATGTGTCCAAATAAGGCTTTTGAACAGAGGGAAAATGCATCATAAATATCTCATCGTTATGACTTCAGYAATTTTGCCCCATTTTAGAATTATTTGATTTATTTAGTTTCGACCAAGTGCTTTGAACCTYCAAAATTTTTGTTTCTGAACAAACCCCTGTTGAAGGAAAACTCATGCTTGTGTCAGGATCTCTTATTTTGAAATAGCTCAGAACAGAGTCACACATCAGGCCGTGATAAAATGCTTATGAATTGTGAATTCTACAATCATGTTCTTCGTGGAACAGAATAAATCAGTATCAAACATACACAGGAGTGTGGGGTGCTCTTGTAAATACCAAAATGCCATTAAGGAAGCCTTACGGAGGTTATCTCACTCAAGCACAGCTGAAGCAACAGATTTTGTCTTTTTTTGAGTTTGTTTTCCTCTACTTCAAACTCTTACCTAATCTTTCCTCTGCAAAATTATGTAATTTTTGGAATGTTTTCAAGGTCATTACAGCACTAAATGGTAGTAACATTTTTTTCAGCCCCTGTCTGTTCTGTTTTCTTGCAGTTCTAAGTGCCTGAAAAGGGGACACTGCTGCCCAGACCTTGAACATGAACACAGAATCAGGAATATGAAAGCACCAAGAATGTGAAGATGGAAAACATTTCCTCAGCAAACACACTTCCTTTCCCCCTGATCAAATATATTTTCCACTGAAAACCCCAYAGAAATGCTACAACAAATTCGGGCCCTGGTGTTCTTGCTGACACAACTTTTCTCATCCTCACCACCAGTCTGCAGACTCCTTCCACACTCACACAGAAAATKAGCACAGTACAAAATACGGATTAATGAACACGTTTTGCCTTGAGTTTSTTCCACATATGGTATCTACAGGACATGATTAGCTGCCTGTGAAGCTGAAAGATCCCTCAGATCCTTCCAAAAGATCAAAGTGGTTCCATCAGCTGGGTGTTCAATTATTAGTGTCAACGACTCACAACAGACCAACYTCATCTTGCTGCTGCTTGAGGGTAAAGTTTCTGTGAACCTATGGATGGTTGAATTAAATTATAAATTACTACACCAGGGAAGCCTTTCCTTGTTATTAGTGTGGTAAATAAGGGCATCTGGATGCACATCAATCACACTTGAAACTTGAATCAGACAGTTGCTGAAATTTAAGTGTATAATTACCTTCTGAAATAGCTGCCTATTGAAATTTAGACTTGCTTTAAGTAACAGAATCAAAGACACTCAGCGCTGCATTCCAAAACCTGTCCTCCCCTACTCTGAGAGCAAAACCATCTGTGAGAGTATTTTCAATCATATTTTGCTAGCCTTCCCATAAGACATTTCTTAACATGCTAATTTTCAAAGCAYATAATCCTTTCAGGTAGCAAGAGGCTCAGCCCTTGAGCCCTTGCAGTCCTGTGTGCCTCCTCTGCAATACTGAAATTATTAATGAACTTAGAGGATGAGCTAAAATTTGGCTTTTACTTCCAAGGTGCTGCAATTACATTGGACAGCATCACCTTGTACTGCTAAGGATTAATATCTGTGCACATATTGTGTAAACAGATATCAACACCTCGGAACATCAGGTAACACATCAGGTCAAATTACCACTTAAAAAACACCCACAGGGCTTAAAGGAGCTTAAGATCGATATCAGAGGAGCAAACACTGACTTCAGACACCTGGACTGGAAGGCTCAGGAGTGGCTGAGTCCCTGCAGACTCTGCTCAGCCCCGTGGAGGTTGTGGAGATTAATTTATGCCCATCCTAAAAGCTGGATTATTGATGTGCCCTGCAGGGTACACAGAGAGACACAGAGACCACAAACGGCAATTGGTCATCAAAGCAAAAAGGGAGAACACGGGTTATTCTGAGTCCTGTGCCCAACCACTCACTTAGCCCAAAATATGCAAATTTTCTTCTCTTCCCTTTAGGAAAGTAACTGCTGCTTTCAAAAATAGGATAATCTACATTTTTGAAGCATCACAGAACGGAAAAGAACTTAATTTCTGATGGTTCCACAGAATGCATGCATCACTTCCTGCTGCTGATGGACACCTCAGCATCAAGCTTGCTCCACAATAACCTTCACAAAAAGAACCCAAAGCATTTTCAGTGTCTGTTATAGCAATGTTTTTTTTCATAACTGATGCACTGAAGATGACCACAGAGCAACCCWCCCAGAAATCCAAGCTAGCCAAGGCGTGGCTGCTGAGCCTAAACTGTTCTGCCYTGTGAAGGAAAGCTGATCTGTGCCAGCCTGTTTTTTAAACCACACAGTTTTTTTCAAACAAATGCCTCGACAGCAAATACAACACTGACATCAGTGATGCCAGTCCTACCTCAGCACTGTGGTCCAACAGCACCCTCTCTCAAGGCATGGTTAYCAGCAGAATGTGTAACTGCAGAAGGAATCTTCCAGACACTTSCAGCAGTTGGTCTGACTGGCAGCTGCCTGGTGTTTCACCCAAAATGTTATTTTGGGGGTGAAAGCAGCAGAAGTTTGAGCAGTTTGTACCTTCTGAAAGCTGTACCCTTTACACCCACACCCCAGGGCAGRGCTGCTCCTGGTCAGGGGAGGGGATGGAAGGGTCCCTCCTGCACAGCCTCRAGCACACGAGGAGGGACAGAGCCCTGTGAGCTTGAGGGTGGTGTGATCAATCCACATCCTTGCTCAAGATCATCCCAAAACTGTAACAAAATGGAGATTTCTTTTTGTCATTATAGAGAGAATTACATAGCAAAGCCCAAATATCTCCAGGACCTCAAAATGCTCTGCGAACAACCTGACCCTTTGCAAGACTGTTGAGTAGAGGCCATTTTCCATTTTGTGAATTCCTACTTTGATAAAGAATCATCTACTCCCTGCACCTCCTTCTAGTCAGGACTAGAAATGTTTATAAAGTCACATCTCCTRAAGTGAGACAGCACAGCAGATTGGGAAAATTATATCAAGCAACTGCTCAGACAAACGATTCAGTGAATTGTGTTCCCTAAGCAGTAAATACAATTAATACTGAAATCCTTTTTCTTTCTCAGCGTGGAAGGATAGGCTAAGTTTTTCCATTATTGGAACTTACAGAAAAAAAGCAACTAGAAGCACTTTGGATGGTCCTGTCCACATCACCAGATGTTTGGCACTTCCACAAGCACACATTGCAGGCAATAGGTGTCCTAAGAAAGGTGACATTAGGACAACTAAGGACACATGTTCTAATGTCCTGACATTTTCTAAAGGTGTCACTTGCACACTTTCCTGAGCTCTTTGAGCTCCCAATTGATTTCCTGGTTTATTAACATTTTTACAGCAGCTCCCATTTGAGCATCAGGAACACAAATGAAACCAGCATGACCACAACCCTGGGCAGGGGGGAACGAAGGGCAATGACATTTTTGACACAGAACAGAAATYGATTTCCTCAAGGTCATCCAGGAAACCACTGCCAGAGCCAAGACTAAAACTCAGACTAGCGTTTTTATCCATAACACTGTCCTCCTTGAAAATATTCCAGTCTAATCTGGACTGAATGTTTGATTCTAATTTTGAACCTTACAATTTTAATTCCATACACAATGTAGATTCTGTTTTCACCTCTTTAGTATTATTTTAACCAATTGGKTTTATATGTTTTAATAAGGCCATAAACATGGTTTGCTCTGACCTAGTTCTAAATCTTGTTYAGTGAAAAAAAAAGCAAAATTAAGTAATATCTAAAAGAAATCAATCAAGCAATATGAAAACAGTTAGCTAAGGTTTATTTCTCCAGATGAAATATTGCCCTGCTTCCTGAAATAGTACTGTTGGCACGCTTTGTATTTTGATGACAAAAATAATTTTACTAGCTAAGTATTTTAAGTTGCAAAGGGAGCCAGATGAACTAACATACCATGGAAGAATAATTAATTATTTCATTGCTTATTCTTCCTAGCTTGCACTGTTTACAGCAGCTGCTTATTTCRCTGATTTAAGGGTTCCTTTGGAACCCATTTCAGGTTCATTGCAGATAACTCCCACTTACACTGCCAATCCTTCTATCCTGACACATCTTGCCCTAATGTTCAATCTCTTCAAGTGACTTGAGCACAGTCTCACTCTCTGCATGCTGGCATACATGCAAAGCATGCTCAAAAAAAAAAAAAATGGTTCTCTAAAGGGAAGAGCGGAGTTTACAAGTTTTTGTTTAAAGAAAGACAAATATAAATAAAGACAAATAAAGAAAGACTGGAAGCCCATTTATTTGATGGTAAAATGGAATTTATGGTACATTCAGAAAGTCCACAAAACTTAGGAAAAGCAGAGTCTCAAAGAAAACGAAAAACCAGTGATAAATGGGTTGTGCAAAACTGAGACCTGAGAGTGTCAAATCTTTACATCAGATCTGTCAGAGTAATATGAGGATGGTGTTTACCCACAGCTTTCATTGKTGTCACCATTTGGAAGGAATGAATGTTCCTCACTGTCCTTTGGAGACAAAAAGGGCAGTTCATTACAACGAGAAATAAAACTGATAGGGGTTTAAGATGTTTRCAGGATCTAAACCACAGCTTTATTATTGTCATAATATTCCTAATTATGAGATAACCTGACACAATTCACTCTCTGTAGATGGCATAGCAGGCACAGAACAGGATAAAGCAGCAAAGTACAGAGAGAGGTCTCAATCCTGCAAATTGTCCTGCACAGGCACATCCCAAAGTCCAGAGGACAAACATCACCCTGAGGTTGACAGCTGCCTGTTCAAACARAGGGATTTACTCACACAACACCGAGTGAGAGGTCACTGCTCACACTGCACAAAGGCTCTGTGAGCTTGGAGGAGAAAGCGGCTGAACGTGGAGTTTCCATCCTTGGRGATAYTCARTGCCAACACAAACCTCTGTAACCYCTCTGCCTGAACCTGMTTTGTGCAGGGCARTGTCCTTCCAGCCTCAGCTTTCTGTGATCCTGCAATATTCTGTTCAAACACAATCACTTTGATCAAGACAGACACCAAGTGCCATAATCTCAGCCAGACTCCTCGAAGGTAAAAAAACTCTTTGTGTTCGCAGATCTCAGGGAAAGTTCAGGATTCTTTTGGACTTTTCAGGTGATTAAACACTCGGGAAAATATTCTCAAAACCTTCATCRGGATTATGCATAAATCCAGAAGGCATCTGCAGCTGCACAGAATCCTTATATTTAGTATTTAGGGATACATAAGTGGTTTTTCTCTTGTGAGCTAGAATTCTCATACCTCTCTGAAAACACCATTGATTAAATGTCTGGATGGTGTCTTAGGGGATGCCTCAAGGCTGTTGTAAACTCACTCTCCTGCTACACAGACAGGAGACAGGGAAATCAGCTGTGACTGAGGGATGCCCTCCAAGCCAGACACTGCACATCTCCACAAGTGCATAATCAGGTACAGCATCAGCTCATCTTGAAATTGCTGTTTAAAAGTCCCAGAGGCTCGCCAGCAAGAAATCATTGCTAAAAAAAAACAACTTTAGTACTTACAGAATTCTTAGAATCTGCTTAGTTCTAATTCTTGCCAGCCATCGATCAAAAATACAACAGAGCYGACTGCGTCTACCCCTGTCAAGGTTTTGCAAAACAGAAACTTGCAGGGTTTTAAGTAGTTTTGACACTGAATCCACTCTCTGACATTCCCCAAGTGACTCAGTTCTGCAAAAGAAAAATGGAATACACCACAAGCMAGACTTTGATGGTGTAATTCTTCATTGTTTTCCTGTTACGGCTCWGTCTCGCCGGCAGCCGGGATTGCTGATGCTCACCTCGGGAGCAGTTCTGCAGTCAGACAGGGCTGTGCAGCCTCTTCCCCCTGCCAGAACCATCCCAACCTGTGCACAGGGCACAGCACAGTCCTGTGAGGGTGTGCCCATGGCTCAGGCTCCCCACAAAGGCAGCAGGGTGTGGGACAGCCACTCTGTCCACAGAAATGCTGCGAGGGCACGGCTCTCCCACACAGGGTGGGACATTGGCAGGCAGCTGTGGTACCTTCAGAGCAGCACGGAATCACAGAATCTCTGAGGCTGGAAAAGACCTCCAGGGCCATCAAGTCCAACCTTTGAGCACCAAACCACAGCACTGCCWTSTCCAGTTGTTTCTWGAGCACCTCCAGGGCTGGTGACTGCWGYTCTTCCCTGGGCARCCCCTYCCAATGYGTGACAACCCTTCCCATGAAGAAATGGTCARCAGCAAGCCCAGAAACTCCCCTGTCCACCCAAACTGCCCAGGGCTCAAGGGCTCCTCAGCCTCTCTGAGGTGTCCCAGACTCTGCACAGCCTCACACGCGTGGGATGACACTTGGAGGCACCCAAAGAAATCACAGGATGCTTTGGGTTGGAAAGGACCTTGAGGATCATGCAGTTCCCACCCCCTGCCATGGGCAGGGACACTTTACACTATAATAGGTTGCCTCAAAGTCCTGTCCAACCCTGTGGCCTTGTGATGGGGCAGCCACAGCTTTCTGGACAACCTGTGCCAGGCCCTGGCCACCCTTACAGGGAAGAATTTCTTCCCAATCCTAATCTAACCCTCCTCTGAGCCTGCAGCCATTCTCCTTTGTCCTGTCACTACATGTCTTGCAAACAGTCTTGCCCCATCCTTCCGGTGAACTCCCTTCAG
>NW_026623405.1:244499-320243 GCF_030028575.1 Malurus melanocephalus
ATGTCCCGGTGCCATCCCGGGCTCCCCCGCCCCGTCCCGCCCGGCTCCATCCGCCGGGAGCGGCCCCGCCCCGGGAAGCGCTGCAGGAACGGGCGGGCACCGAGCGGAGCCGCAGGTACCGGGGGACACGGGGGGATCCGGACACGGGGGGGACACGGGGGGACACGGCCCCGCTCCCTGCCCCCCGAACAGCCTCCCTTCCCAGCCAGCCCGGCCCTGAATCTGCTTCTGCCCTGCGCAAGGGGAGGGCTGCGATTAACGCAGTGAAGAGCCCGGGAATGTGCGCTGATACCGAAACGCGCGGCTGCTTCTCATGTTCTAATGTTCGCCGTGTGTTTTATAGGTCAATTCCAGCACCAGAGCCGAAGGAAAGAGGATGGAAGCCGGAAATGCTGCCAAGGAAAGAGTCCTCATTACTGGAGGAGGGGGTTATTTTGGCTTCCGGTTAGTGCATTAAATTGTAATTGCGTACAGGAATAAATGTGAGAGATCGCTGCTGGGGAGGCAGCAAAATCCATTTGAGCCTGAGACATCTGATCCAGTTCATCCCAGTTTCTGGTTCAGCCGGGGTCTCAGTTTTAAACAAACCCTGTTGCTCTGTTTCCAGAGGCTGTAAGTAACACTGTTATCCTGTTTCCAAAATTCAGCCATCAGGTGCCTCGCAGATATTTATTTACCTACGTGGTCACCTCTATAGGGGGGTTAGCACCATCATCAGCCTGCTCTGAAGGACAAGCCTTCACTTGAACACACATTTTTCTTTTGGCCTGCACGTAGTGACACATGTGTTTAGCTCTGTAGGTAATGAACTCCGGCTGAACTCTCAAGAATGTATGATTTTTGTGAACAGTGATGGTTTAGGATTAGAGTTGTTAATAAGGTGCATAGCTCAGTGAAATCCATTTTCCCTTACTGTAGCTGGCTCTGCAGGCCATGTAAAGAAAAAATCCTATTTTGAGCCCCAGACTATAACTGCTTAGAAAAKGGAGAGAGATCACAGCCAGGACCAGAAAATAAAGTAAATGTCATGTCAGGGGAAGTAAAAAAACAACCCAGAAGATGCCTCTGGCTTCTATTTGGCTTTTCCCTCCACTGTCATCCCYTTAAAGTACAGCAGACATACAACAGTTGTAGGAAAGGGGGAAAAAAACACCAGAGTTATACTTTGTGTCAATACCTGTGACTTGGAGTAAAACCTAGATATGTCGCAAAGTATTCTCATGGCAGCTTAGAAGCATCTCTCCCATTCTTTTCCATAAATTTCAAACACAGTGGCAAAGACCAACCTRTTGTTCTGACAGAATTGGGATGGCACAAAGCAATAAGATGAAGCCAGTAAGGCTATTTAAGAAAAAAAAAATGGTAGTAGTTTCACATCTGAAGTGTTTGTTGTTGCTGATCTGAGGGGGACAGAACTCCAGTTACTTCTCTTCAGAATTTTAATTTACAGCAGTTTTGTTCCTTTTTTCCATTTTTTCCTCCAAGTATTGATGGAGTATGAAAAATAAGTTCAGCACCTAAACTTTCACAGCTGAATCTTCTGAATCTTCCTCGTAGAAGGCTGAGTATTTAAAAGACTCCCATCAAAAAAATTAACAGCATGAAAAGAGTTAATAGCCTTCTCTCCCTTCCAGGTGAAATGTTTCATGCACCATGGTGCTGTAGCCTAACATACGGTTTCTGTCATGTTTTAGTTTAGGTTGTGCCATATATCAAAAGGGAGTCGAYGTGATTCTCTTTGATGTCGTGAAGCCACTTCAAGCTGTGCCAGAGGGAATAAAGTTCATGCAGGGGGATATCTGCTGCCTGTCTGAAGTGGAAGAAGCTCTCAGAGATGTAATCTGCGTATTCCATATCGCCTCCTATGGCATGTCTGGCAGGGAGCAGCTGAACCGAAAACTCATAGAAGATGTTAATGTGAAAGGAACAGAAAATGTCATCCAGGCCTGCAAGAGCAGGGGAGTGCCAAGTCTGGTTTATACAAGTACCTACAACGTGATATTTGGGGGCCAGATTATAGAAAATGGGGAYGAGTCTCTGCCTTACCTCCCTCTGCACCTTCACCCTGACCACTACTCCCGAACGAAATCCTTGGCTGAAATGAAGGTGCTGGAGGCAAACGGCGCCGAGCTTGGAAACGGGAAAGGCGTCCTGAGGACCTGTGCCCTGCGCCCCGCGGGGATCTACGGCCCTGGAGAGCAGAGACACCTTCCCAGGATCGTCAGCTACATCGAGAGGGGACTGTTCCAGTTTGTCTATGGAGACCCCCTGAGCCTGGTCGAGTTTGTACATGTGGATAACCTGGTCCAGGCTCACATCCTCGCCTCCGAGGCTCTCCGAGCCAGCAAGCAGCACATTGCTGCAGGCCAGGCCTATTTCATTTCTGATGGTAGGCCAGTCAATAACTTTGAATTTTTCCGACCGCTGGTGGAAGGTTTGGGTTACAAGTTCCCAACCCKGCGCCTTCCCCTCTCCCTTGTCTATTTTTTTGCATTCCTTACTGAAATGGTTCATTTTCTCGTAGGGCGTGTTTATAACTTCCAGCCCCTCCTCACACGCACGGAGGTTTACAAAACTGGTGTCACGCATTATTTCAGCATGGAGAAGGCCAGGAAGGAGCTGGGCTATGAGCCCCAGCAGTACAGCCTGGATGAAGTGGTGCAGTGGTTTAGATCCCAGGGATGTGGACCAAAGCCAAGAAATTATACTGTGATGCATCTGGTTAGGGATGGAGGACTGCTTTTGGTGCTGATTGCTGTGCTSGTCTCATGGTTTCCATCTGCAGCTACATTTTCACTCTGAAAGATGAAATGCTGAGGACAGAATTTCGTTATGTTTTCTGCTTACTGTTGGTTTTGACAGATAATAAAAGATTTTAAAAAATAAACGTTTGTGTGATTCAGGTAAATGACAGTTTTATCCCCAAGGAATGGAACCRGTGAGTAAAAAGGTGTAATTTTTATATATAGTTTCTCTTCAAAGTACAATTGATCAGATCCCTAACAAGATAAAGCTCAGTATTACTGCAAACTGCATTTTATTCTCAGGTACAACAGCACAAAACACTGAATKGAACAAATGTCCTTAGGCTGACACTTCCTCCCTGATGGGATTATACTCTTGATCCCTGCCCTTTATTCCTAAAGAGCTCATGCTGTGTGATCCAGAGGACAATAAACTTATTCTTTGATCACATTCCAAACCCCAGTTCTGCTTCCCMGCTTGGATGTATATATGCCTAACCACGATTAACTGATAAACTGCTAGACAGTAAAAAATGGGTTTTTTACACAAATACATTCTGGTATGGTTTCCTGAATTAACTCTGTGATATCTAATGACATTTCTGGAAAATGCACCGTGGTTAATCTAAATTACAGCAAAGTGCTTGAAGCGCCACAGATTTGTAGATTTTTCTAACAGTAAAATAGGCCTGCTTAAAATGAATGAGCCAGCTGAAGTGCAGTCATAAATAAAACCTATGATTTTCCCTAGCATTATTGAATGGTTAAACGAATAATTCATCAAAGAGATTTGGTAAATGATTGCATTCACATTCCACTATTTATAAAACATTTTTAGTCTTTAATAATATTTTTTAAAACCTGATATCCTCTGAATAGAATTTCAGCTTTGTAACAGGAAGATAAAGTCTTGCTCCAAGGAAACTCTTAATTTTGTGGAATTTTAAGAATTCCAGTTAAGTACAGGTCACTGCTGTCCTAAGTAACTCCCTCTGTCATTTTAATACAGAAACTGAGTAACTTYACCTCAAATGCTAAAAACAAAGATGTTTTCCCTTAACTCATCAGTATTAGAGTTTCTGTACCACATGATAAAAGCAGAATCCTTCAAGAATGTAAAACTTCTCTTTGGTCTTTCCATTTTAATATCTAAAGCTACACCAATCTTAAATTAATTGTAACTTCCATTATTTCAGTTCTGTTAAACTGCTGCAATTGAAATGGGGAAGTGAAGAGGAAGAAGCAGACAGCAGTTCCACTGCACTGTTAGAGGATTCTCAGAAAACAAGAGGGCCTAAGTAGAGGAACAAAGCKAGAACTCCACTGCCATCCCTGCTTAGAAAATGGAGATCTTTGTACTTCATGGTRACTGAAGACAGCATTATGACTTTAGAGTTCATTTCCTGAGAAGTTTACCTTAAAAAAAATGCCCAACCCACACTATTAATAACTTTTTGTATTTTTATGCTTGAGATCTGACTTTTCTCCTTCATTTCCCTACCAGTAAGTACACCATGAAAGAAACTAAATTTAATACTTAGCTTAAGGAACAACTCAAGAGAGAACTCACTTTTTTTTTTCCTCTCTAACAGCAATAAGCTGTTTGTGTAGCAGGAGTGTTGCACTCTGTTATAAAGAGCTTATGTGCCTCCAACTGAGCGCTGRTGGCACAAGGGCCACTCTCCAGGAGCCATTAATATACACCATCATCTGCAGAAAGAAGAAACCTTCTTTTTAATAWAACAGAAAAAAGACAGTCATGACCTCATGAAAGCACCAGGCCGATCCTCTCTTTCCAACAGCTCTGTTTTTTCAAGTAGAAACCACTTTGTTCTTTTCCCCTTTAAGTTCTCTGGCTTTGACACAATGTTATCACAAAGAGATTAAAAAATTTTAATGCCAGGAGARGACAAAACCAAAGTGCAGAAGAAATTGCACAAGCCTGTTGCACAGAAACAGCGTCAGTATTCCATGCCAAGTCTTGTAAAAAAATTGTTTTTAAGATAGGGAACTGATCTCCTGTGCCCCAAAGGAATTTCCTCTGCTATTTGTAATCTTTCAGCAAAACTCAGCTACTGCTTTTTATTGTTATCTCAACATGGGGTCAGTGAAAAAAAAAACATAGAAGGGTCCTTAAGCCATGAATCCTAAATCCAGGCAACASCAGCTGAGGTTCAAGCCCTGGACAGCTTTTGAGGTACAGAGCAGCAGCAGCTCCTGAGAAGACAAAAACAGCCCAACAGAACCCCAAATTCCAGAACTGGTGCAGAGGCTGAGCTCAACAYGTGAACCTTTTCATCTGCCTGGGGTCAAGGACAGAACTCACTGAGGACAGAGCAGGAGGCACTGTGCCATCCCAGAGACCCATGACTCTGCTCCAGCCTGGGGGACTAAATTTGGGGACACACCCCAGAGCCATCACCAGTGATTGTGGGTTCATTAATTCCCTGTCAATTAACTCCATCTATTAAAAAAAAGATCCTGACCGCAGCAGAGGTGAAGGATACACTTACTCTTTCCAAAAGAAATCTGTGGCTTAAGGAGATGCTCTGAAAATTACACCCCTGAAAAGACAGTCACAGCTGCTCTATTTGAAGTATTTTACAATGARAATTCTCTCTCCTCCTTCCTGTTTTTTTGTTATTACTCCTCCTGCATGAATAGCTGGATAAATTAGGGTAATTAATTCAAGTGTTGTRCCTCTTTTCAAATTTTAATTTATTACCTGTTTTCCTATTGAAAAACTGAACTACCAGAAATTCATCGAAAAATTGAAAAAGCAGAATGAAAATATAGCTCAGATTTAATTTTTCATARTCCTCAAAATTACTGAGCATTTGATAGGCACCTCACTATAAAGAATATGCTGATATTGAAAGTGAATAGTTTAAGAATACTAGGTCAGTTGTTAAACCTCACAGACAMAGCATGTCAAGGTACAAATTCATCAGATATACATGAACAACTTATATCTTTAATGTGTATTTAAATATATTCATTTTAGATTCTTAATCAAGTATTTTATGGGGCCTTCACTTAAGGGACCCAAYCAAAATGTCCCTTGGTTTCTATTTATTACTGATTTCCACATMATTTCCAAAACATAGTGGCATATCTAATAATCAACTATGTGATCTTCAGAGAAATTTGCAAATACTGTGAAAGATCTGGGGGTTAAACTGCAATTCAGGAATACACAAGTGTTGGGAGAATTCCTGCTTTATTTTAGTCAAGCTCATGATTCCCTGTTTTGCTGGGGTAACAACTAACAATGTAGAGTAACAATGAATTAAACTGCTTTAAATTTAATTTAAATTCTTTCAAAAGTAATAGYTTGGCATGTTTATAAATACTGTTATAGATCAGAAGATGAATTTGTCTCTGAACTGATTCTGAAGGTTGATTTTCATTATATTTAACTTCTGTTTCTCATGTTATAAATGGAATTTCAGTCTGGAACAAAGCCAGCTAGTTGGACTGCACTTTAAAATGCTGACACACGACTACAGCASAATTCAAACACTGCACTTCAGCTTCCACATTCAGATTATTCCAACTGGTTTGGASAATTCAAAGATAATGGCTGATACACAGCTCACACCATCTCACCATCTCTGAGGTTACAGAACTGCAAAACTAACAAAATGCTTTCAACAGAGAAATACATAGATATGTTGGGATGGGAAAAAAGTGAGAAAATAGGCAACAAAATACCTAAACATAGCAGCTTTTTGGACTGCAGAACTCATGCATACCAATGCTCACAAATGCAAGAATGATAAAGGCCCTTTGGCCTATTTCATGACCTTCCAGAAGAATTAGGCTGCAGACACCTTATACTGATTCATGTTCAAGAAGCATGTAATTTTGATCAAAAGATGAGAAAAATTTTGTTCCTGATGCCCAACAATTTAAAAAATCATCACATAAAGACAGAGTGCTTTTACCTAACAGTTCTCCTCATGCAACCTCACAGTCAGAAAGTATTCTGATAACATTTTTTGGTAAACATCAAGATTASTGTTCTTCCAAACAACCACAAACTTAATCTTTGTCTTGCTCATACTTTGCTGTCCAAGTTCATACAAACCTCATTTCTCACCAGGGCTGGAGTTTGGATCTGCCTCTCACTGAGAAAGGTCGGTTTGGAGTCACAAGTTAAACTCGATCTTTGACCTTTTCCTCCTGCCTCGTGTGTTTGGAGCCAGAGAAAGTGCAATGATAACCATGTCTACTGAAACAATCATTAAGTCAGTTCATCTTAAAAACACAGAAATGCCCTTCTTCCAACCTCTAGCAGAGCACACCATCACACACCAACAGACAACTTTTCAACAAGAACTCACTGCCTCAAATGACTGGCAAAAGTAATGAAATTCAACAAGCAGTGCTTAAACAAACATCTGGCATCATTCACATCAACGTGAGATATCAAAAATTATTTATTAAAATAAGTTATTCCAATGATTTAAAACAATTTCTRTAAGAATATAACAATTTGACAATTGTTAAGTTCAAAAATATATAAATGTTTTTCCTCCTRGATTAAAAAATTAGCGCACACATGCAAACCTACTTTCATACTCAAACAGTTGCAACTGTGAAAAAGTTGCTACAGAATCTGCCCCAAGGAAGGGCTGAGAGGTGAGGTYTTGGAGGGAGAACATGGAATACAAGAACCAAGGGAAGAGTTAGAACATAGCCTTGCCCACCASTTGCAAGTCAGCAGAAGAGTCACATCAGTATTTTCATTCTGCACACAGTGTAATGCCATAGTCTGGGCAAAAGTCTTACTGTAAAATAAAATGTGTTTTCATAAATTCCGAAGGAGTGCCTCTTACAACTTSTGACATCGTGCATGTGTGGACAAGGTGCACAGGATTTTTCAAGAGACTACAAAATGTGCTAATTCTTAAACATTTGCACAAGAGCAGCATGAGGGACTCACTCCTGTGTCCATCACACAGTGACWTTGCTGTGTCAGGAACAGACACACCAACCTGATCTGGATATTGAAGATAAAACCAGCTCTATACAGCAGTCTAGCTTACAGCTCCACCTCCCAAATCCACTGCTGATGTGATTTTTCTTTTTTTCTTTGTTTGAGCAGAGTTTGCACCCATCTAATCCCTGAACAGGTCAATCACAGCTGGGTACTGAAGAGACTTCAGGCAGGAGRATGAAAAGCAGAGAATTGCCTTTACCTTTTCTCTGGTTTTCAGCTGGGATGATTAGTAATTAATTTCTTTACAATAAAAAAATTACAGAAGCCACCCCATTGTGGGATACACTATTATAACACTTTCATCTCTGAGACAAGACTGTCGTTACAGAATAGCTAAAAACTCAAGGGGGTTCTTCAAGCCATCAACTGTGAATGCACAATGGCATCAATTAAGCGCCTCTTGAAACAACAGAAGTCACAGCGTGGGGAGCAAGAGAAATTGGAAATTGCTGAGGCAGCTGCATCAGGCCATGAATCCCAAATCTGTGCAAGTCCTCTGTGATGAGAAGTACAGCACTGTGGAAGCAGCATTTTGTGCCTCAGGGAGTCACTCAAAACACATTTGAAAGTTAAAGCTGGGAATACAGATAGCAAAACTCCACCCATGTGGAGGTAAGACAACCAGGAATTTGATGATAATAACACACTCTAGCACAAAGGACCAATGCACACACAAATTATGACAACTGCTGTTAAATATCCCATCGAAGGCTTTCAGTTCTGCTCTGGCAGGAAAATACACTTGCTAATCTAACAAGTATTCTCATTTGCAGCTCCATGTTCTTGATTTGATTAAAGGCACCAGAAGGATGTACCTCTATATTTGTGCACACTATCATTCTTGGATTAGTTACATTTTGGGAAAATGGTCTACATTTACTGAACACTATCATTTGACTATCATTTAAGTGGGATTGCAAGATTAAAAATCGACAGTTCATTTAAAAAATCATTTCTAAGCACATTAGCAGCTGAAAGGATTTACAGAAATGATACTGTACAAAAGTAAGTGCTTCTYAGAATTTTAAATACCTTCCCTTTCTGCAAACAAACAGATATCTACTATTGCATATCTTAATTTTTTTCCTTCCAGTGCCTTGAAGCTGTGAACAGAAGTTCACAGGGGCTATGAATAGAGGYTCACACATTGCTCCTTTCTTAAACCTTTAAAGAGAGTTCAACAAGAAAAAAACAACTACAGTCACAGAGGGTATTTGCTTTCAACAAAATTAACATATTATATGGTTCTCAAAAATGTAACAGAAAACTTTTAATAAGAGACAGTACTATCATCTGCCCAAAGTATTTTACACAGTATCAGCAGCACAATCTGCTGTGTCCAGGACTGTAACATACATAACGTGACAACGCTGGTGTAGAAGTGATTTTACAGCATTTAATAAATTAAAAACTCACTACTAGTTAATCTTGAGGAGCCAGGTTGTTAAAGTGGTGTGATTKCATGCATGCAAATTGTTGTGACTGTCTTATCTACAGCCTGTGTACACACACACAAGGGATGATTTATACTTGCACTTCAGGTATTGATAATGAGAAGTGAGGTCCATCCAGCTACACATCCTCAGGTTTCCAAAATCTTGAATACACAGAAGCTCTGGCCTGCACTGAGGATATGCTTTGTACAGAATATAAATTATTAGGAATTAAAACAGCTTTTCTTATAAGAAGAAATTACAAGGGAAATCCTTATTTCCTCTTCTTCCAGTCATTCCATCTGGTGAGACCATCACTGAGTAGGATGAGCAGGATAAATTCATCTCTTCCCGAATTGCACCATAAAGCACACATCAAAGAATGATGGGCTCTAAGAGTAGAATTTGCTGTTACTGACTTTCTTCTCCTTTAATCTTAAGGGAAAACAAAAAGAAACAGTCATGCCTAACAGGAATTTCTCAGAGGAAAACAGTCTACCAAGTTCAGTGTAGCTGGATACTAAAAGCATGTATCAGCAACAAGCATTACAATTTTTTCCCCTCAATAAATGAGATTAACCAGTGATTAATGCAATTCTTCAGCACACACAAAAAAAAAGGCAAGAATATTTAAAGTCTTGAGAKCTACTCAAAACTTCCTCTTGGTAACACCAAGCCTCTCTATCTCCCTCACACCCACCCAAAGGTGGCAGCAAAGGAGAAGCAACCTTCCCCCAAGCTCTGAATAACGCACTGACACTGAACTGACAATGCTGTGCTGTTACAACTCAATACTGCCTTTATCTTTTGTGGTTTGTGTATCTACTGCCACATATCTCATATGTGCATGACATTTCCAGGGACATAACTTMGACAGTGTAGCAGGAGTGAAGAGTTTATTTATTTGTGTGTATATACTTGCAGCCTTTCCTCCTGGAAAGCAGCAGAAAGGGATATAAAACCTCCCAGGATTACATGTGTCACTGTGATCACTGCCACCGAGACGTCACTGAGCACACATTCCACAGCTTCTGCTGGCCTCTAGTGGCTTGCAGGYCCTTCCTCCCTTCAGGTGAGCTCATTCTACCCTCACCACTCACTAGATGCTCCTTTTGATTTATCTGAGCCTTCCTTACCATAAATCCTGTGTACACAGAGCTGCCTTRGAAGGCAGAATGATCATCAACCCACCTGCGGTTGCAAGTCTCTTGATATATCTGCAGTTTGTGCTCATTCACATTGAATTCTTTCAGAATAGCATCCCTGTTGGGATTCCTTAGGTTCATGTGGCTGTCATACAGGAAAAGTTGGTTATTAAGCTCCTCCTGGCGCTTCCGAAGCTGCCGACACGAGGAATAAAGCTCTTCTTCACTTTCCTTCAAAGGAATATTGGAAATCAATAGTAAAACACATTTCCACAGTGACACAGAATCAACAGAATTTGGGGGATTAATTTGCTTTCCTAACCACATTTTAGTAACTTTTATAATTTTATAAAATTAGTTTGATGTTTCTGGAATGTTTATGGTAACAAACTAACTTAGAAAACACTAAAAAAACACCCTCAGTCCCACAGTATGACCAGCCATACCCTTTAACAGGGGCATCAGGGACATTCTAGAACAGGTCACAAAATCTGTGTATCTAAACAATTGTACTGGAATATTTTTCCCTAAGGAAGCATGTCAGTCTGTTGAGGAAAGAACAGAAAATAGTGTATCATGGTAGTTTATTGGATTATAACAATATTAAAAATACTTKAAAATGTTTAATTTTTGGCTCTTCCAGCATATTTGTATATGACAAACTAGCAAACCTGGGGATTTTCTACTGAAATCTAGATTAAAGGTCAAAATATTGACTGGCAAATAGGAACCCCTAACAGCAGCAAGTAGTCAGATGGTCAAGAAAGAAGGACAGATCYTGTATTTCTGTGCAACTATGGCAATTCAGTACTTGCAGAAGAACTGAGTACATCTGAGTTCCTGTTGTGGCTCACAATGGAAGGYCTSAAAATATTCCACAACTATAAAACAATCATCATSATTCCCTTTAGGACTTCAAATTATTTTAATACATCAAAACTTTGGATGCAAAAGCTGCCTGTTTATAGAGTTACTAGTGGGGAATAGAGCTGGCAGGACTGAAGTCTTAATTTTCACATCAGCAGCAGAACAAGATACTCCTACAAGAAATGACATGCAATCAATAAATGTAATAAATCCAAACATTTTCAAAGGCAGCATACTAATAAGAATGCTTCTTTCTGCATTCCATCCAGATCTAGGAAAACTGATAGCTTAGCAACATACCCAAGGGGTTTCACTYACAGCAAAAAGATCCTTCCTAAACCCTTTTTTTCCTCCTATAACACATTCCTACCCAGATATGGGTTGGAGCAACTGAAACAGCCTCAGTGCCATGCTACTGATYCAGATTTAAAGAGTAATTTATTTAACTTTCTTTTGTAAAGAGGCAGGAAACTTGGTAATCCCAAATCACAAAGGAAATGCAGATTGCTAATTACCAATTTGCAGGTGTAGCCACCAAGATACATGTGTACTACTGTAAGTTCTTGTAAATAAATGTATCCACAAAGGTAGACCTTAAAACTGTATTTAAGGATGTCCACMTCAATCTTTAAGTCAAAAACATATACATCATTGAGGCTGGCTGCAGTTAGAAAACATTGAAGAGATACACACCCTTTCTGAGGGAAGGAAATCAGTTTTAAAGCAAATAARATATGCTTATAAAGGAACAACCACCTCAGTATAATACAATTTCTACAACACAAAGTAACTTTTTTAAGTTGTACAGGGACTACATAAGGYCCCACCTAATTCACAAATGTGCATGCTTATGTCTATAGTATTTTTGTTTTTCTGTTCCTGATGAGCTCTGTAGCCATCTGTAATTCCTCGTTATAATTTTGTATAGTTTTGTCATCTACCAGAGCATGCAGATGGGCTCTGTATATAAACAGGCCTGTTATTAAATGCTATCATTTTATTGAGGGTCATCTTTTAAAAAAAGAAGCAGAGGAATGGCCTTGATATTTTTGCTGATGCTTCTTGAATGCTCTGGCAAGAGTTCTAGACCTGACAACTGTGGTAAGTCTGGGTGTGTTGCATGCTGCCAAACAAAAGGAAATCTTTCAAAGTTCTCCTGCCACTGCATTGCCACCCTGAGACATCAGACATTGTAAAAACACCAAGCTGAGCTGCATCTTCATTTGGCTGCACAAGCAGAAGGAGCTTCTAGAGTGTGAAATGTGCTACTGCCAAAGGACTCGGTGCTGACAGATTGAGGGACAGACTACTGCTGTGAACAACATTTTGAGAGCTGCTCCTGCCCCAGGCACATCATGATCTGAATTCCTGAAGAGAAACCACGGCAGGAGAGATTTGCAATGTATCTACAAGAGATGTTCCTGCTCAGCATTAGGCCATRGAGACTTTGGCTGTTTTCTCAAAGGCAGCAAGCCCAAAACCAGCAGTTTTCCTCCTCCATCAGACTTGAGTCCATGAAATTTGAACCATTTAAATATTCTCTTGAAAAGACATAGGTCTCCTGTTTACACACACCCCTGGTGTCAGCCTCTAGTCTTCTCCTGCTCTCAGAACCCTTGGTTGGCCCACAGAAGGAACCTAAAGGAGCCTACCATGGCTGTTCAAGCACTGTCATTGAACATGCTGTCATTTTACATCAGGTGTTGTAAGGTGGCTTCRTAAAAACCTCCAAAGAGTATGTCTGGAAAAGGCTTTCACTCCTTTGGGAACAACAATGTGACTGAATTCAGAAATTTCCAGTCCAGTGTATGCAATTGCAGGCACAAATCCCTTCAGAGACATAATGACTTAGAGTTCACAGAAGCTGGTGTTTCAATCAGAAAAATAATGTAACCCGTGTGAAGGACAGCATGGGCCTGAATGGTTTGACAGACTACAAATAAGAAGTTGAACTTTTTTTTCTCTGAATCAGAAGGGAGCTGGAAAGCACCCTGAAACAGCCACTTCCCAGAAGCATCTTAAACTTTCATCACATCACAAGTGTACTTAAATTATGTAATATATAATTGAGAAAGAGTCTGAGAATAATCCTACAAATCAACATGTACAGCAGCCCCTTGGAACATCAACAAACACTGTTCAGAGATCAGCTGCTTTAATGCCTGGATTCATGAGCAAGGATGAATCATTATTTTTCCCCTATGTGTTTTAAAATACTACTACTTCAAGTAGGTGTTTAGAGAGGCTTAAAAGRAGCAGATTAGCAGTTCTTTAAGAACCAGATATGTCTTGATGGGYTGTTTATTTTAATGAAATTCTGGAAGAAATTATTATCTTCTATTGCTGAAGTGATTTCTTTTTATGTAGGACCTTTAAAAAAAAGATTATTCTACGAAGCCAAAGCTGATTTTAGCTAGCTTTGCATGGCATCAGTCAGTTAACAAGGAAAGACAACGACCATGCTATTACAGCAAAAACTATTGGAGGTAATGAGGCTTTGTTTGTGCATTATTTCTTTTAACAACCGTGTAATCTGTCCACCCAGAGGGAGAGTAACTCAATTTGTGCTATTTGTCTTCCCCAGTACCTGCAGAAGAAATGCCTGACAACAGCACATCAGACACAGAACAGAAAACTGAATCCTCAGTTCGTGGTTTCCATGAAGAACTGATAACAGATACACCAAGTGACCAAAACCAACCCCAGTGGTTCTCACCAGAACTTGTTGCATCTCACAGTGCACCAGAAGTGAGGCCAGCTCTATATCTTCACTGTAGCCATTYTTGAGAGGAACTGACCTAAAACCTGGGGCAGGGGGAACAAAAACAAAGGGAAATTAGAGTCCAGGCAGCAGAGGATCCACAGTCACAGAAATGGTGCACACTGTGAACATTCTTCAGGGTTCAAATCCTCCTCTGCTGAGAGCAGCCTCTGCTATGGCAAGTGGGGAGTGCAAAAAGCAAGACTGCAAAACTGAGAAACACCTGATTTCACATGCACTTGAAAATTAAAGCCAGAGGAATTAAAGCTTCATTGAGGCGGGAGAAATTCTGGCACTGGAGAGGAAGTGACAGTACAATAAAGCTCAACAGCACCTTATTATAACCATTGATCTCACCTGATTTGATTCCTTTGATGGGAAAAGTGGCATGTGCTAAGAAGTTGGGATCACTGAACATATCCTCCTCATAAACAACAAAGCGCAGGAACGCCAAATTTGGGTCATAAATTTCAAATTTCACTTGCTCTGCATAAGGTGCCCAAATTGGATTAAGRCCATTGTCATCTGTAATGAAAAGGAAACATTTGCAGTATGAAGCAATAATTTCACTCATTCACATACAAGTATGTATTCCAGGCCACTTTCTAGGGATACAGAAGCCCAACAATCCTATTTACCATCTGTCTCATGTTGTAACCTTGCTTCAGAAAGTTTGTATTTGTTTACTTGGTGGGGGAGATAGGAGGAAACTTGGCAGGGGTGAAAATCCATGAAGAAAAGCTGTGACTTGTATTTAAACACATAAAACCTCCTTGGACATGTATTTGTAACGTGAAAAAAAAAAAGCTGAATGATTTCTCATATTCATAAGCCTCATGCTCCACATTCAAGAGAAAGCAGGTAAAGCACTGGGGAGACTGATGTACTTTAGTCCAATTTTTGTAGTCATGCACAGAACACCAAGATTTGCAATATGTGACACAGCCAGGAAATTTGCTCTCTAAAGTCTTGTTCACTTCCCACAGAATGCTGAAATCACAATCATCTTCTCTGAAGTACTGAGGAGCCACAATTCACATTCTTCCGTGTTTATTTTCCACTGGTATCACTGGTTTGGATGATCAGAACCAAAGCCTGTTTTTTACCAGAGGAACACTGCTGCATCCAGAAATATTAAAAATAAAATATGAAGTGGCTGAAATATTGCCCCATTTCAGCACACTCAAGTTCACATACCCACAAATGCATTCATTATCCACAACTCCCCAGGACTGAGCTTTGATCAAACTTCTAATGCATTCCAAGTTGCTCTGTTTTACAGCCCTATATACCTAAGCTGTCTCCAAGGGGCTGCCAGTCTTAGAACCTCAGTTTAAATAAACACAGTCTGGATCTCACAATRGTAACTCCCCATTTGGGCCAGACTTCTGACAACTGACTAGCACTGTTGGAGGCACTCTCAAGGCAGTAATTTTTTTATACTAAATGCAAATACACAAATTTATGCATGGGCAAAACCATAGCAGAATGGAACTATTTKTTTTCTGCAACAGTACTATTCTTTYTAAATTTGACATGCACTGAAGTTTCTCAAATTAACTGGCCTCAAGATAAGCAAGAGAATAAGACTTTGTGGCTCATCAGTCCAGAGCTACAGTTAATTCACTCCTCCCTATATTATAGGTTGYTGGCCAATTATAGACAAGATAAATACATGTTCATCCTCTGCTCATTTTATTGAAATTCCCTGGGAGTTGTCCTTGCAACACAGAAACCCATAGATACTCACTCACAACTGTTGTCTTGAATTTGTTGTTATCATATTCAGCCCCACAAATTTCAACCTCTATAAAGGGACAGGCGATGCTTCTACCAAGTTTAGGGAGATGACGAGCACCTAAAACCTGCAAAAACAAATGTAAATTATAGCCACCTCCAAAGGAAACTTGGCATCATAATTGTTGAATAGGAGGTAGCCTACTAGAGGGGGAAAAATCTAGAAGAACATGGAAAAGCACACATTCTCTCTTGAAAATGTTTGCACGTATTAAACATACTACCTGTGCCATCAATAACAATACCTCCAATAGTTTGGGTAACTCAATGATTTTCATTGTAAGAAAAAAAAAAAGAAGACACTGTAACTGACATTCATTACACACAGTGGCAGATCCAGACCAGGCCTGCAGTGTAAGTTTTGTAATCTTTCTTCTGTCTCTGTTACATACCCATTTCAATACATTTCTGCTTTGCATTCRCAGTCCCTGTTTATCCCATCTTTAAACTAGTGAAGAGCAATTAATGTGTTTCTTCTTTCTCAGAAAAMATACTTTTAAAGGACATGTCTTACTGCACAGCAACTGAGAACAGAAACAAGTCCARCCCTGTTTGGCATGAAGTCAAGATGGCAAAATTTTCCAATGATATTCTCATTTTTCTTCAAAAGATGAGTCTGACATTCAAATTAATTCACAGAGTATTAAACATGATGAAGTGAGGGGTCAGCTTATTAGGTTTTCTGTTYAGTTTCTATATTTCATTATAAATAYCTTTCTTTCACACTCAAAATCCCTAAAGAAGTTAGTCTACTGCCAATCAATCACCAACAGGACCCTTCTATTGAGACCTCATTTGAYTGGAAATCCAAGTTAGTTCATTTAGAGTATTTATTAGCAATTATACAAAATTATCCCAGGATTGTGTTTTCAATCCTATATCATGCTAATGAAGAACATGCTAAAGACACGTATTTCTTTTCAGTAACCAGTGAAGTTAGTGTTACTTTCACACACACTGACATTTAAAAACAGTATTTTGACAGTCTGTCAGATCTTGCTCTGAAACATAATAGCTTTATTTTTAGTTTTATAGATACTTATGAGTTGTAAAAAACATAATTTATGAAAGAGATTTACCCTCACTGTCATAATCATCTGCAATTTCCTCTTGGAGTCATTGGGCATTGGGTCATATTCCTCATTTCTCATGCTCTCTGGCTGCAGCACGTAGCCAGTGTGTCCATTCAGGGAAAACAAGGCATGGTTCARCTGCATGTATTTATCTGGGGAGAGAATTAAACAGTCACAACACAAGATCCCCTGGAATAAATCTAAAGAAATATCAGTTTAGTGGCTCCTATCTGCAATTCTTTCTGGTCATCACTTCATCAGAAAGAGCTGGAAAGGTGGGAGACACGGTTCCTTCAGTAGTTGAATCTGATAGGCCATTTCTCACCAATTTTAACCCCRAAAACCCATCTCCATCCACAATTATCTTCCTATCAGTGTGTCACTAACTAGCTGTCCCTCACCAGGAAGTGGAGTACAGTCTTCCCTGTGGCTGCACAACCATTCATCCACCTAAAACTCACTGTAACATCTCYGCTTGCTTATCACAAAGAGATTAAAGTGAAATAAATCTTTCAGGGTTTGGGGGCAGTTAGGCTCAGAGAGAGAGCTTTTGGAGACCTATTTTCAGGGYCCAGCTCTGGAAGGTGATGTAACAATGGAGGGAACTGAGGAAAAAGACTTCTAGCTCGTCGAAGAAATCCTTTATTCTCAAAAAGCTGCACCTCTTTGTATTTTCAATTTTCCCAGGCTAAGCACCCATTGGCTGTTTTTGTCTGCAGGGTCACCACCCACAAACCTTCTTATCCAATCACATCTCCGGTTAAGCGGGGTCTACAGGCTCTGTTTAACCAATCACAGCTTGACATATGAGGCAGGGCCATGTCAATGACACAGGCTGCTCCCTGGTCATAAGACCTGCAGCTTTAACCTTTCCCAAACTGAGATTGAGCAGGGGTGAACAGGATCCAACAGAGGCTCAGTCCATAAATCTTTWTCTTAATCCAAACAAGGTGATCCACACATTGAAAAGCAAACTGCAAACACCCCTTCTTGAAAGTCCAAATAGATAGGACAGTGACTAGAATGGCAGAAGGGCCAGAAAGGGGCTCATTTATGGTCATTTATGGTGACATGAAAGGTGCACTAGATCTTTTTTCAAAGGGAATATTACCTGGAGTTTGGAAGTTCAGAGCCACCATCTGGGAGCCACAAAGCCAGAGGCGAAAGGGGTCRTAGTTGGATGAGTCAACCCTCTGTCCTTTGGGATAGACACGAGTCAAACCCTTCAGGTTGTATTTCAACAACTCCAGTGGCTTTTGCTTAACAATGCTCTCTGCCTTGGTTTCCACAAAAGAACGGATTTCTCTGAAATCAGGATTATCTACACAGGGGTGGGAGGAAGAGAGGTTACCAAAGGAAGAAAGAAGTTGACATTTATACTGTATTTTTACCAACATTTTGTTTTACTTTGTTTTGCCYTGTCCTTTAATGCAATAATTGGCACAGTTTTCAGGCAGACACAGCAAATTGGTTGAAAAATCAAGCCTGAAAGTTCAAATTGCCTGCCTGCCACACACTTTGCAGAAGGGCAGATAAGAGCCTATAGTCATGTTCTCATCTCATCATTGCTAATAATGTACTTCTGATCACTATAACATATATTTAAATGAGACATCTTTTCCTGGGTTTAAATGGGGAGAAGAAAGGGTGAGCCAGGGTTAGTCAATGCCTCAAACAATGACTATAATTATAATGTCTTAACTGCAGTGACAGCTTATTAAAAACATTTGCAAAGAAACTTAAAGAAAAAGGGCACATTTGCTGGCTTCTCCAGCAGCAATGACAAAAAAATGGAATAAAAAGTACATATTTCAGTGTCAGAATCCACAGCTGCACTTACACAGGCCCAGTGATATTATGAAGCCATACATCATTCCAACAGCTTAAACCTGGCAAACATGTTCTTACAGTAAAATTAAAAAATGCACAATAAACCTATTTATGAAGGTTTTTTACAAACAAATCAGAAGTGTTCAGCCAGAGTTTTTAGCCTCACAAAAGTCAATTGACATATAACTAGTGAGCTTCTCCATGGAATATACGAACCAGTGTCTCTAGTTAACTAATTAAAATTTGTGACAGTTTTTTTGTGATAGGTGAACAGCACCAAGTTCCCTGGTGTACAATTTCAAAGTGCTACTCAAAACTGCCAGGGTGAGGCAGAACTTTGTTTTCCAGTAGGATAGATTTTATCTTCAGACCTAAAATCCCAACTAACATCTGTAAAAATAGCAGAAGGGTAACATTCAGATGTAAAACTAAAGGCAATACCTAAATTGTCCTTGGTTTTGCTTGTTGGTTTGCAGTAGATTACCAGRTCAGATAATTCAATAGCAATTAATTGGTTCTTTTCCCAGTATTTCCTCCTGTTTTCCTGGAAAACAGCAAAGTTTTAGATTACAGACACACTGTTATGGCACAGTAACTCCAGGTGCACTCTACTGAGTGCYTTCTTTGGGGCCCAGATCTGATACTTTACACACTTCCACAGATGTAATGCACTTGCAGACCCCACTTAGAGAACAGGCAATAACCAGATGGTGAGGTTTAGTTGAGGATGTACTTTTATGGGTTTTTTGCTGGGGAAAAAGGTGTTGTTTAGGGTCTTTTTAGGGTTTCAGTTCTTCCCTGATCAGTTCTCCTCAGAATCCTAGCAATATTTTTTTTTCTTTTAATGTGGCTCTACTCAACCCAATTTTAGTTAGACTCTTAACCCTTTACCTCATAGAAATGCAAATGTATGCAGAAAAAATGCAAAGGGTAGTGAAGTGTCTCTGTATCTATTTATAATACTTGGCAAAACTGAAGTCTTGTTACTAACTCCCAAACAGTGAAATTCAAACCCTCTGAGCACCATTCTTATGTCGATTCTATTTGTGCACCAAACCCATCATGTTCTGTATGGAAAATCATGTGCAATCTTGCTGAAATCCCCAGTACTAAACCCACTCTCTCTGCTTCCACGTTTGCAAGCACCTGCTCGTGGAAGCTGAGCAATGTTCCCTGCCAGCAGAGATTGGGAACTGCTGAAAGCAGCAAGACGTGTCCTGAGARGAGACATTTGGGCTGGAGGCTTTTCAGGCATAAGAATCAGCTACAGAATAAAACATGTTAGCAGAGTCCCACACTGAACACTGATTAGCTTTGGCACAAGAGATCATGAAGCAGCAGCAACCAGGAAGCCTTCCAAAAGAATTCCCTCAACAAGACAAACATAAAAGGAATGAAAACCAGAACTAGGAAGCCACGGGTTTCCTGAATATATCTGTGAACCAGAGATTATACACTGATGTCTGAGGAAAACAAAGAGGAATATGGTGTTTAGAATTGGAAATAACCTTGGGAAAAAGCTGTACAAACCTCATTTGTTTAGTGATCCACCACAGTTCCCAGATATTGCTCAACAGTAACCAGAGCTCCTAGCAGCAAAAGATCACTTTTGGGTGCCATGGGCTCACCTCTAGACAGAACCCTCTAGTGATAACCAAGCAGAAGATCAAGGAACAGTCCCTCCTGGGAGCATGGCAAGTGTCAGTGTTGAGCAGAGATTACAAGATACATGAAGCTTAGTTTTATTTTTTGCGTGTAACAGACATTGCCCAAAACCAAACTCATTTCAAAATCCCCCTGTATCATATTGGAGCACAGCCTTAACTCACTGTGCTTTTTCCTTCCCTGAAATTCAGCCTGTTCACTGTGCTGGCAGCAAGGGCCTTTCCTCATCTTCATCCCCTCCCCATGCAGCAGCCAGTCTATCATGTGAACTTTGTAGAGGCCACGCTGTGAGAAAAGCCTCCCAACTGACAGAAATGAGTTTTAAAGCATCTTTGAACACAGACTGTTTAATACTTCCCCAACTGTACAGAGAGAAAAAGCTGCCAGGCTCCTGAAGAGCCATTGTTGTAACATAAAAAACATTCAATTTAGAGACACTTCTTTTAGGTCATGCTTCTCTTTTTCTCATTTTTATTTCTAAATTAAAGCCTGGCACCAGAACTGTATCTCTCCTCCCACAGCAATAGGTCAACAGCTCCTGTTGGTTCTCCCATTGCTGTATTTACAGTCCTCTGCTCAAGACATCAACTTGTCTGCTATAAATAGGATTAGGACGACCCTCAGAGCATTACCACTCCGTGTGACAGATAAACAGCATGAGCCAACATGATACTGAAACACATTTTCAATCAGCCATATCACCCACTTAACAATAAAAGGTGAATAAAAGCAATAAAAAAATAAGAGTATACTTAAGCACAGCCAAAGTAAGGAGTTTTTGCTCAAGTCAGAGACTTCTTAAATACCAGAACAGATTACAGGGAGGTAAATTACTACATCAGAACAGGACAAGAAAGTCCTGAAGAATGTTYTGAAGTGGCAGTAGAGGGACACAGAAGCTAAACTTAGGCAGAATCCTTGAACCTTTAGGCAACTATTAGGAAATACTATTACTAAAGAACTGGGAAATCCAAAATGTGGTTATTAGTTACAAATAAAGTATTAGCCAAACAATTATCTATCAGTGCCACTGCATTCACTGGAAAAGAGAGCTAYCAAAGAGGATTAAAAAGAGTTTAGGGAAAGGCAGCTCAGATGTGACACATGCTCACTTGTGGATTCACAGCTCTGAAAAGAACAGTCTGATATCTGAGTTTCTGCTGCTTAACATTGGGATGAACCAGTGTAACCAGATGTAAAATTGTAATGGCATCCACTTTGCCCTACAAAGCACACTTCACTCAGGGGCAGGGTGCAACACAGACAGTACTCTGCTGGAAAACTCCTGTTAACATCAATTTACATAATATGCTGATTCACCTACCATTCCCCAAAGAGGTTATGGAACAAGATTCACAGCATCAATAAAATGAACAGACAACAGCAMTATGCAAGAAGGTGAAAGACCATGTGTTAGCAACGTTTAGCAATGTAGGGCAGCTAAAGACAAAAGCTATTTTAAATTTATAGCAGTACATTATTAAAAAAAAAGAACAGATAATTTTGTAGCAATACCTCTTCTGCTGTTTTCCAAGTGATCTCACGGATACTTTGGTACCATTCAAAGAGTTCTTCTACTTTATCAGTTGCAAACTCAACACATGGATCTTCTGGATTCTTAGGCTCCAGAATGAAGACAAAAGGCTTTTTGTGTTTCCCTTGTGGCATTTTCACTGTTAGGTAACACCATAGCAAGAAATTCATACTGAAGTCCAACAGTTATTTTTCTAAGCTGTCATTTTTGATTTATTGCAGCAGTTAATATTATGAGGTTTCAACATATTAATTGTGCTGGCTGTATTAATACAAGTAGGCGTTTGAGGGGTTTGATTTGTTTTTTTTTTAATCTCTCCTGCTAGACATAAAAGAGTCTACTCAACACAGAAAGGTCAAKAATCCATATGCAAGCAACAGAAAATACATACCAACATTGTAGGTATTGAGCACCAGGATGCCATGACACAGAGAGCCCAGTGGGTTGTCCTCAATGATCTGAAAAACATGAGTTAAATCTGACCCTAAATCTCTTGAATGAACATGCACAGGACAATAACAAATAATAAATTCAAACCAATAAATCTGATCTCAGCTTTACTGAAAGCATGCCCAAAGTTTAAAAGCCTGATTTCATATCAAAACACATGAGAATCTCTTCARTGAGAGCAGTCAAAACAAGACTAATTTGTTGCTTCTGTCCTGACACAACTGTTCAGTTTTCAAGTCTGCTTAAGGTTACAATAACCAGGGGGGAGGAAATGTAATACTTGTGGTTTTCTCCAAAGACTTCTGGAAAATCATTGGAAGTGCTTCAGAACAGCAAAAGAATTCAATGCTTTGTYTTTAAAATTCAAAAATGTCAAAACTTATTACTGTGGAGTTCTGTATTCCTTTGTTCAAGAGCTCCTTGTCCAAGACACAAGATCAGATTTTTAGATTCTTTTGGCAAGAGAATCTGGCAAACCTGGCAAACAGGATTGGGTTAGTTATGCATAAAAACTTGATAATGGAGAGTAAAATGACTAGTAAGGTGCRTTTGGACATATAATTTTCTTAATTGTAAATATTAATACAGTGATTATACAGGAAAACTAGTTAAGTTTCAGGCATGTCATTGTTTTGCCAGACTATCTGAAAAATCTAAAATGGCATGATTTTTATTAGCAGGAAATAAAAAGAATCTCCTAAAACCCCACCAATGCAGCTATCACAGAAACACAGAACATCCTGAGATGGAAGAGACCCATACAGATCAATGTCTTTAAATAGTTTCCTGTGAGGGATGTCCTGACAGAACTATTCAGCAGCAGAGAACATTGAAGAATGCATTCATCCCTCTATTCTGTGCTCTCTCAAACACAGCACACAGAGTTGTGAGTGTATAAACCAGACTTCCACCAGGCAGCCAAGGAAATGTAGCAGACAAACTGTAACCCTCACCTGATTTTCAAGCTCAGCAGAGTTATTGGATGACAGGTCTTCAACATAATTAGATGGAAAATAATGTTGGACTTTCTCTCCATAATCTCCCTTCCACCTGAATTTAAACAGAAACATAGAGAGAATGGAAAAAAAAATAGTTAAAGAGCTTCAACAGGCCATTAATGAAGCAATAATCCCCAAGAAATTGGTCATTAATACCACATACTAGATTGTCTAGCTGGCTACCACCAAAATATAAATGATGAAGTAGCTAAAAGCTCTAACAAAATGATCATTAACTGTAGTAACAGATGATTTCAGAGGGATTACAGTTACTGTAAACTGCAATTAATGACTTAAGAGGCCTTTTCCCCCTCCAGTACTAAAAGTACTATTATGTGGTTGATTACCCTGTAGAAACTACAGGGAAACATTAGATTCCCAAGCTTTCCAAGCAATTTACAAGCCAGCTGAAAAAGAAAACCTGTTATGAAAGGAGACTGTACAGAGAACTAAAAAAGGTGGGTTTGATTCCTGAGAAATGCTTAGCAGAGCAAGGACAGAAGCAGAGCAATGACTRCAATGGTAAGAGATGCATGACTTCCCAGAACACACAAATGTTCAGGAAGGATGGATGTAGAACGGGAAAAATATGGAATATACCAGGCTATGGAGGTTCAGAAGGCTGAGGTTATTGCTGTGGGATAGAAAAATGAAAAAGACATGAAAGAAGAATTGAAGGTGAGGGAGTTTGTGTTTGGGATTTTCTTTAATACACTGGCATTAAGATTTATAAGGCCACAGTTAATAAGCAGCAATCAGACACCAGGCAGTTTTTAAAAACTACTACTCAAAGCTCATTTTTAACTCCCTCTACTAAGTCACCAGAAGTTCTCCCATGAGGAATCTTTGTCCTTACCAGCCTCCAGTTTCCTTTGTGACATTATGAATTAAAGCTCCTCGAGAGAAGCTCAATTCATCACTCATTTTGGCTCTGTAGTCATACAAGGCTTTCACTGTTCTCTGAGGCTTTAAGAGAAACAGAGCAAAGAGGTCATCTGGGGGGACAGGTCATAAAATAATCAATAATGCAATCTTAAAAAAAAAATAGGGAGCATTGGATTATTTTTTGGTTTTGTTATGAAGCTTAGAAAACAAAATACTGAAGTTCCAGAGTGACATCTATTGGTGGAATCAAGTGATGCTACTCTGTTATTCTTCAAGTACCTGCTTGGAAAAAAAAATCTTTTTTGGGTGCTGAACATAATTATGGTAAAAAACATAAAACCAAAAATTTTTTAAAAATCGCAAAGTGAAATATAAATCCTCTATTTTTATTACATATATTCATAAACATTTGCTGTTTTCAGGCTTAGGTGCCTACAAAACCTCCACTTCAAAACCACATCAGCTATCCTGCTGGTCACATTTCCTGTAGGAAGACATGCAGTTTTAGCAGGATGAGCTAAACCTTTATCTTGAATTTACTACTACCCAAATGCTTCAGCAGCAACGCAAATTCACGGGCCAAAACAACTAAAAAGAGCTACAGTCACAAAATTTACAAGCAGGTGATTTTCATGAGAATTTACAAGCAGACAGGCACTAGCAGGAATTACAGATAAGTAATGTTTGCTGTGACCCTTGTTTTTAAAACAGTATTTCTGCCTTAAAAAATAAAAACTCTAATAACTCATGAATAGACCAAAGGCACCAAATTTTTATAGAAAGCATAGGAAGAAACTCTGCACTTACTTGTGCATGCAGAACATGTTTGCTAATGGAATGGGTGTGTGCAGACACCCACAGGCACAGAAATTTTACTGTTATACTTTTTTTTCCACGAARATATGGCCTTGTCAATTTGAACCCTCTCACAGGTATTTAATTTGTGGGTACACCAACCCAAATCACCTCCACAGAATCAATAGCAAAAAGTGCCCAAAATCCCAGTCTGAATGAATCACTACAGGATTTGCACACAAGAAAATGTGTGGGTACAAATTTTAAAGAGAGGCTAGAAAAGAGGCACACCCTTTAAATTTCTGCTGTCCAGCCCCCCACAGACCTAGGAGCCTAATGCTTTCAAGCCTTCTTTTTCTTACTGCTAACAGGAAACCAACAAATCTAATTTTCAGAAGTCTATAGTAAGTGTGAATATCTCYCTTTAAGCATACCACTGTGGGGGTGATTTCACTGGGTTCCACATACATCTTGACTTCATAGAGGGAATTAATATCTTTTTCCTAAAAACAAGAAAGAAAAAATGATCAAGTTTCAGGAATCAACGATTATAAAATACTTATTGTTTATAGAATATTCATTTCTGAAACCACCTTTTTGACAGCACATGGACCAACAGAAGAGGAGGGAAGTCAGACAGCTCTGTTTTGTTCACTTCTGTAGTTGAACACAGCTGAATATAAGTTTGTTATTTACTCTGCCTCTGCCTCAGTTTAATGAACAGCAAAACCCAATGAAAAAGCCATAYCTTACAAAGGTATCTCTTAATCAGTTAAAAGGCTTTTTGATTGTGAGTRCTCTTCCATGTGCAGAAAAAAAATACCTACRCTTATGATTTCTGTGTTACAGTACTTTAGTATCAGTAKCGGCRTCACTATTAGATAAAAACTCTAGAACAATATACAGAGTCATATTTTTYATTTTATTCTTTCTTTGTGATTCAATTTGAAAACAGTCCTAGGATACAGAACCTTTGCTATAGGCAACATTATAAAAAATTCCTGAGATCTAAAATCTTTTTAGTCCCTTTTAGTCTCCCCAGAAGAAACAAAATCCCGAGGTTTGATTTCTTGAGACATGCCAGACATAGTTTCCTGCAGTTTCTAACAGACAYACACTTGAAAAGAGAAGACAGCACCTCAGGCTTTCCAAAGCAAAGCTCCCTCAAAATGAAACACATCCATCCAGAAAGTTAATCTTTATCCTCAGCTAATTATCCAGGCTCCTGTTTAGTCAACGGCTAGAGACAAGTCTCTTGGGGAGATTTCCTCATGCTTATCTCARAGAGTGAGGCTTCAGAGGTACCTTTTACCACAGAAAGCAGTAGGACACCATCCCTGAAATGTCCACTGCTCGTCCAGAGTGAGAGGCACAGCAGAGTATTTCTTATTTTCTGAAGCAATTGGCATCTGCATGATCATTTTCAGATCCCTGCTCACATCAGCAGGAAAGACAGGGCCAACTGTAGACAAGGCTGTTATCAAAAACTCATTTAATAGGGCAACGACCCCCAGTACACAGTGGGGCTTCTCTAATCAAATCACGGGGAAGGCAAGAGCTGGTCTGTAATCAAAGACGAATCTTTCCTTCACAACTTCGTGAGAGAAGTCAGTATAACCATCTCAATTTCACAGAAAACAACCTATTCAATTTGCCCCAGAGCTGCTCTAGCAGAAGCAGAGCCCAGCCCAGCCCCCCAGTCCATCCCAGTACCGTGCTGTAGCGCTCCAGCAGCTCCTCGGTCACGGGGTAGCGCAGCTTCATCTTCCTGTAGAGCGGGTGCTTCTCGTAGTACGTCACCAGCTCCACCAGGCTCTCAAAGTAGGCCGAGGTTCCCAGCACAAAGTGCCTCCCCTCCTGCTGGATTCGGAAGTGCTTCACCTTCCCCTCTGCCCTGCAGAACAAGAGCACAGCTCTGAAAGGTGTCAGTGCTCACAGGAGAGCAGCAGGGCTCTGAACAGRAGCAAAGCTGCTTTGTGCACCTAAATCATGGAAAATAACTGCTTCCTCTAACAAAGCCTCTTTTATTCAATTATTATCATTATTATAATCATTTTGATAGCTACAGAAGCCAGTTTTTAATGAAAAAAAAACTCTTGTGCTTGAACACAAGATTTTTGTTTGAATTGATAACAGTAAAACAACATTGACAACCATACCACCCAAAAAGACCACTACATCCTTTTCAAGCTGCTGAAGTTTTRGTACTTCTTGTTTCCCCCACTGTGAAATGGTTTTACTGAGATTCTGCAGCTCCAATTACTTCAATATTCACCTTGGTAAGAGCAGAAAACATCAACCCAAAGTACCCAGGAGACTGGGGAATTTTGGACATCTTCAATACACAATAAGGCATGTAAGTAAGCAATTTTATATGTTGCTAAATTATGCATTTTCAGAGAAACACAATTTGATCTGAAGGTGGAATGRAGAACACCACAATTCTATATATTTCATTAATGTTTTTCAAGAGCCACAGAACTATCCAAAATGATTTTCCCTGATGAGAAGAGCTAACAATTTCATTTTGACATTTCAGTTATATGACAGGTCAGGATTTCTAGGCAATAAARACACTGAAACACTGCTGAACCTGCACCAAAGCAAACTTCAAAACAATACCCTTTAGCAAAGAGTGTCAGTGGATGAAAGAAGGGCCATCCATAGTTCTGTGTGGGGGGAAAAAGGGACAGCTGGAGCTCAATCTATTAAACAATAAAGGTTTAGGCAAGTCACAAACTAACTCTTGAACACATTCTCATACATGGACCTCCTGCACAAATCAACCATGCTAATAACTCAAAGTTTGAAAGCCAGAATAGCATAACTCTAAAAAGATCATGATTTTTTAAATAAGAAAARCCAGAATACTGTTGGCTGCTAGGTAAGGAGTCATATCTTGTTACCTGAAGGTCATGGCAAAGGAATCAGGTTCATCTCTYTTTCTAATGAGAAAGGCTCCATCTCGAGGAATTCGCATGAGCATATCTTCTGCCTCACCCCGACTCAAGTTGTCATAGTACCAACTGCAACATCAAAAACCAGAATGGGCAAAGCATTGCAAGGCTTGTCAAATGTCATTTACAGAGAATAAAAGATAGCATTATTAACAACAGAGTTTCAAACACTGTAAGAAAAATTATGCATTAGATTTTCCCCATCTTGGCACTTATGACAGCAGTTTATTACAAAACATTGTAAGACAGCAGTTTATTTTGGATGAAAGCATCAAGAATATATCAGAACACCTCGTCTGTCTGAAATAATAAAACATAAATCTGCATTTGTTCCTGAAACAAAGGCACTGCATCCTGCTTTTAGTGTGCCATTCAGTTTTCAGTATTTATTCCATTTTGACAAAGTACATTTAGGATAAAGCCTAAACACAGACAAAAGAAAGACACCAGGCATYTGAATTTTTATTCAGAGCTGGATTTTATCTTTCGCTGTAGGAATGGACCTATTGTGCCTTCAGTGAAGCTGAGGCCATTACACTGGCAGTGTTAACTCCAGYTTATGCAGAAAGATAGGAAAGTCTAACCCTTAAATTCTCCTTCCCCTCTCACTGGCTTCCAAAGTTATCTATGGGTGGTCAGTKACTCCCAAATGCCAGGGGGGCAAAAAAAAAAAGAAAGAAGTTTAAAGTCACAGATTAGCATTTTACATGGAAAGGAGATTTACTTTTACCCACTGCAGAGGAAACAGAGCAAGGGGCAGCAATTACAGTATTCTGCCAAAAAACAAGAGCATGCTCTGCCCACGATCTATGGCAGGCAAACACCAGCTGGAAAAAAACACCGTGCTTAATTTCTATCTCACAGGGTGAAGTCAGCCTAACCAGCTCTGACAGGGGTGAGGCAGGGGGCGGGATTAGGCAAAGGGAGCTGTTTGGCCTCACTGCCAGAATAACAGAGTTTCCTRCTGGCACAGACCATGACCCATTAGTTGCCAAATCACTGCCAACTACTAAAGATCTAACCCAGCCCACTGGGTGTTGTAAAACACCGAGCAGACAAAGGAGGAATTGGCACATATCCACAGCATTACAGTTCCCACTGATTTTCCCRGTTGCTGCTAGGAAATTGCTTTCCCAGTGACCACTTTTGTTGTACCAGGTTCTCACAGAGTCAACATTCTCACTCAGCWTCTTTCCGGGATGCCTATTCCCCCAACTTCCACAGACAAGCAACACTGAAGCACTCTCCTGAATCCAGGGGATTTTCTATGCAGAAATCCAAGCAAAGGCCACTGACATGACAGCAGTGTTTGCCTTCTGCTGTACGTACTCTTTGGTCTCGTGAGGGCTGGGGTTTGGCACGGCGTCGGTCAGGCGCAGCTCAAATTCCGCACAGCGCAGGTAGGCCTCCTTGTAGTGTTGGATGAGATCATAGATGCTGTCAAAGGTCAGGATGTCTGTCAGGTAATATTTCACAGCGTCCCCATCGCTGGTGGAACGGATCCGGCAGTGCTGGACTCTGCCTGACCTCCTGAAGGAGTGGAGGGAAATATGGGGTTTATAACAGATTTTCTTCTTTCGAAGCATTTCCCCACCCATTCCTGGTCAAGTATTTGGGGAGCTTGTGAAGAGACAAGAAATCTGTGTCATCCAGTAAAACAGCCACAATAACAAGCAACAGAAATTCTGACAAGGGAGGTTACAGGACCAAAAATAATACTTTTCAGCCAACAATAGTTTAAAATATTCTGCAAAATTTGCTCTGATAGCTCTCTGGGTCAGATATCTCACACTATTCCTCACAATGTCCCAACCAGAAAAAACAAAGAAAAAAACAAACCCAGACGGTCAAAAAAAAAAAAAAAAAAAAAAACCACCACAACCAAACCAAAGCATGCAACCAAAAAACAGTCAAAAAAACAAAACAAAACCAAAAACAAAATCAACCAACCAATCCAGCAAAACACCACACGAAAAACCCAACCAAAAAACCTAGCAAGAAAACCTTAAGTTTTTCATTATTTTCCTTCTGGAGAATCCTTCCACTGAAAAGATCAATCTCTGCTAACAAAGGTTAACTCATGAGACTACCTTTTCAGTGTAGAAACCAGCAATTTTYCCCTGAATTAAAAGATCTAATTGTGGCCCACTCATTGAGGAAATAACAAACCCTATATCCCGCCAGAACACAAGAAAAGTTGAGGGGGAAGAATCAAACTGGTCATTCCTCCCCTGACAACCCTGCCAAAATGCACTACACTATACTGAAGTTTAATTTAGGAAGTAGTCTTTCACAATCCCATCAATAACATTCTCGTGTTATTCCTATTTCTTCTCAGCTATAAATGTATAAACACATATTTGAAAAAAACACACATTTTTGTGCAATGCCATAAAACAAACAAATCCCCCATCAAATGTTTATGACAATGACCATACCAGAATGACAARGTGTAATCATCAGGGAAAGCTTCACTTTCCCTAACCAGGAATGTCCCATCCTTGCCACCCATTTCAGCACAATATTCTTGCAGCAGTTTCTCAGCAGTTGTTCTCCCTCCTTTCATTTTCCCGTGGAACCATTTCTCTTTYAAGTGCAGTTCAGTGCGTTTCACCTCCTAGACCAGAAAATGAGAATTTTTTATAGCACATTTCTAATTTTATGATTTTGAAACCAAGTACTTGTTACYGGTGATATAACAATCTGCTGTTCCAAGATTTGAGCTTGCACTAAGCCTGAACTCTCCAGCCAATCATCTTTAAAGTTACCCTGCTTTACCACCCACAACAGCAAAGTAACAAGTTAGTAATACAATCAAYATTTGTTCATTCTGCTGAGTTTGAGAATAACAGTAATATTTAAAAGACTTAATGCACATCCAAATAAGCATGTAAGTAATGAAATTATATTTCATTTTCTTTGTACTCCTCTTTACAAGTCCTCCATTAACCAAGGGAAGAAATKATTTTATTAAAAATAAGGTTAGCTAGAGCTGACCCTGGCAAAGACCCTTTTTTAGTTATTTTATCTCCACAYTTGTTATCTGATACAGAACCTTTACAATTTCATCAGCATAAAAAATACACATCTATAGACATTGAAATAGTCTGAAATAATAAAAAGAATATGCTTAAACAGTGAAATACAGCCATCACCTTCGATGAATCTTCATCAGCATTCTGTTCTATATCATCACTGAATGAAAGCTTTTCATCAGCAATAGCACAGTAGTGCCGAGTCCATTTCTGAAAGTTGGGAGATAATAAAATCATTAGCAGAGGCAAACTCACGAACCACAATCTCAAAACAGGGTGTAACAATAAACAAAATACCTTCTTCCCCCCATCCACACCTTTTCAACTGACAATATTACTTACACAAAGACTAAGAAAATTTATGTAAATTTTCAGTATTACAGAGCTGAGTAGCAAACTGTAGCAGAYGTCATAGAAATAATACCTGTTCTATTGTGTCCCACATGTAAAGTTCYCCTTGTTGCTTTTTTTCTTCTTTCTTTTCTTCCAAGTTCACATCAATGTCTCCCTTTGGCCCCAGTTTTTTGTGCTTAAAAACAAAAACATTCATACACTCAGAGAAATCAGACATAAAAATTGGTCATAATGTTTCAGCACACTCAGTATTGCTGGAAGTATCTCCCTCCATTGCACAGCCACCTTCTCTCATTGTCATAACAGCAGCTGTTCCACAAGGAATAACAGGGCTGGAACTTCCTTCTTTAAAATTTAGATACATAACAAAGGTTGGAAAAAATTAATAGAGGTATCATTGAAGCAGTGAAGAAACAAGTAATTTGATAAGATCTCATCATTCTTTAGAGAACAGAAAACATGAAGTGACAAATAGCAAGAAATAAGGATAAACAAGAAACCTTCTGCAAGAAACAGGACATGAGGAACGAAAATCAAAACAAATGGAAAGATGAGGAATTAAAATGAACGGGGAATTCATTCTTTTACAAGAATGGGGAATTCATTCTTTTACAAGAAAAATGAGTACAAGGGAAATATTTTATGAAAAAAAAGGGGTCAAGTTCTACTTTCTTGAGAGTGTTCACAAAAAAGTGTCTCAAGGGGCCACAAGCAATATCAATTACTTTATTGCAGTTAATGATGGGATTAATCATCTCATATCAGACCTCAACCACATTCAGYTCTGCACAGCCTGCTCTTGGCAGATTTCAATTGGACARACCTATCTGGAAAATCTCCCAGGCYAGTRAAGTAGGTGTTGCCTCTGACTGTTTACTGACAACATTTTCCAAAGAAAAGCCAAACAACACAACCAGCTCACTGGCAGGTGCTGATATATTTAAAGACTCTTCAGTTCTCTATTAGGCAGCACAGTGATGTGGATGTTCTCTTGTGCACACTCATGACAGTCTGTAATTCCCTTTAAATCAGATCTGTCAYGTTATTAATCATGTGCCTATGAAAGTCCCCTCTGTGCTCCACAAGGAAACAGAGACAGTCTGGAGAGAACAAGAAAAATCCCAAAAACGAAAGACAGAACTTTTGCACCTTGTAGTGGGAYTCTGTTATTTCCAATCTTACATTAAGGGCCGGATTCTTATACCTATCTACCCTTACTTCTTCCATTCAGATGTTTAATACATAGGAAGCAATACTGTTACAAGAGTAAGAAAACAGAAGCATAGACAAAAGTGATTATTATTTTACCAAAGAGATCATGAGCAGCCCTGAGATTCTTTACCAAATTTTGCCTTTTGGAAAGTTCTGAAGTTTCAATCTGAGAAATCTTTTGATTATGCTGTTGTTGCTCAACAGAGCTGATGAAACACCTGCACTGCCCACAAGGTATGACACCAACAGGGACTGCCTGCTCAGAGCAGTGCCTTGGTGTTTCAYAAGTGGCTCACTAAAATTCATCTTTAAATCACACTCAGTTAGCAAACWCTCATCAATTTGTGAAATCCTGACAACTTCCGTGTGCAGCCACAAGAGCTTTGAGTTTCACTTGAATGAAAGGCAGTCTTTGAAAAAAAGATAGTAATACTGATCTATCTCTTTATTCAAAAACATATTTCTATCATTTTTAAGCAGGCCATATGGTGTAAAATGTCTATGATGAACATCTGCAGCAGTGAAATCTTGTTGAAATTTAGCAGTGATATTTCAGGAGCTGGAAGACCTTTTGAAAAGAGCTGGCATTTCATCTGGCACTTGAACCGCCAACACTTACGGCACAGAAAACCAAGAGCAAGCACACTGTACAYTASTGCAAAATGTAACCAGTAAACACTTCAAACAAGGGGTTTCTTGAATCTAATCTGYGAAGTCAGAAACAGTATTTCTGGCTCCTGCTCTTGTTCTCCTATTTTATCTCCCAGCACACAAAGCAAGCCTACCTTGATGATGATCTTTTCTTTCAGCTGGGTTGGTGATGGGAGCTGATCTGCACTGGCTTCAACAGGCTTCATTAAAAGCTGATCCCCAAACACCTCCTTGAACACTTTGGCCATGTGTCGCTGCTGCTCCACACTGCAGTGCTCTTCAATTGACAGAATGACTGGGTATCTTTGGTGGAAAAAAACCAAGGTGAATGAAGACAAACTCTTTTTGCTACAGCTGGCAAGGCAAGGAAAACAACATCCTCCCTCAGCCCTCAGATGAGAGGAAATATTTGAAGGAAATAAGACAAAARGAAGATATAGACACAATAAATAATAATAGATGTGCAGTCACAGAGTCACCAAGATCAAAAGGTGCCTGTGAAGGCCCGTCTAACCCAAACCCCTTCTTTGGGAAGGCCCAGTTCCTAAGTTAGATCAAGTAGCAAAGATTTGAACATCTGCAAAGACAAAGATTCCCTCCAAGCTGTTTGGGCACAGTTACACTGCTAAAGTACCATTATGTGAAAATTTGTTTCTCCTCTCYTCAAAATCATGTCTGTTTTTCTTCACATTTAGTCTGAGAAGAGYGTGAAATCATAATACATCTCATATAATCGTTGTCACTAACACAGTGTTCCCATGCTGACATTGATCCACATGGGAAAATATTGCCTCTCTGTGTCCAAGTGATAACACAGAAAAACAGGACACTGACAACTTTATTTCTTTCCCAGTTATGGGCAGTATTTTTCATGTTAAGGACATCTCAGCACAAGTTATGCAGATTTAAACCAGTTCAGGAGAAATGCTATCAGTTCTAGATCTTCTCAGCTAAGACTTCCCCTACCCCACAAACAACACCTGACAGACAGAGTATCTGTAAATTGTACTATTTTATTAATTTTTAAGATTTAAGACATACTATTAAGCATTTGAAGTTTCACTTTCATCTTAATAAAAGAAGATCCAAAGAAGGAGCTGGAAACCACTTGAGAACACCCAGTATCTTCCTTAGCAACAAAGGGTTATGCACTGGGACTTTTCCTCAAAACTGCATGTATTAAAAACCCATATGTGGCAATAATGAAGACTACTGGAATCCATTATTGTATTGTTGATTACTTTTTGCTGTAGTTTACAGAGAAATGAAATTCAGAAAGGTCTGAGCATATGAAAACAGGCTGAAGGAAAATTAACCAAAGCTTACTCAGATGTAACAAAGGCATGGTCTTTGATTGCCTGCACTACGTCATCAAATTTGATCTTTGTTGTCCGTGTCCATCCATGGTAAATGATGGGCTTCCCATCAGGACCATCCCAGCAATCCACTAGGAAAACAAGCAGCAGAAAAAATAAAAGACCAAGTAGCTCCTTAAATGAATCTGGTAAAAAGAATACATCCAAAGCTCCAGTGTTCTGTATACTGATACATGAACTTCAATATTCTAATAAAATAGTCTATCAGATGAATTTGTATCTCTCACAGAGTAAATTGAGTTTACTTAAGTAAGAGCAAGACAAATAAAATACATTATAAAATCTTTCCAAWGCATTAATATGTGAGAATCTGGAAATAAGAGATTCAGGCAACTGTAGTGRCAATCTACAAGTTTACAGCAATTTTTGCAGGGATCAACAAGTCACAAGTTGATAGCTTTTGTTGATTTTAACCCTGATTTATCTAATTTGAGATAAGCTTTGCATTAGTTAGATAAACAACACGAAATTAAAGTGAAAATTCTCAACAAAGAGCATAAGCACAAAGCTGAAGACATACACAAAGGAGAACAAATGCACCAAGGCATCAACTGATTTACAAGTTAAACAGGATGACAAAAGGCACCACATCATAAAAATCTCTGTGCCTTAGGCTTGTCTATATTACAATAAGGTAAATAAATTATCTGTACACGAGCACTCCAGCTTAAACCCTAAGCTTTCATATAGATTCAVGATTGAATTTTTGGTGTAAATTGACAGGAGATTTAGGAAGACTTTCTTGAAACTGCTTGGGAACAAGAACCAGAGGAAGTGAGGGCATTGGTGAGACATAAGAAAAACCGTTTAAGGAATCAGTATTTTTTTATATGACTAATTTCAAAGTCAGAAAACAAACAGTTCTTGATTTCAGTTCTTTTTTCTTTCTCCGTGAACAAGGGAAACTACTTGAACAACATGTTACAAAGCACTCCACAAGCTCTTTACTCACACTCTATACATCGACATCCCATTCTGAGGCACCTGATGTAAGCTTCTGTGGAGGATTCACTGCGAAGCTGGTCTCCTGTCAGGTATCTAAGGAGTAAAAGGAAATGTAAAAGACAGAAAGTCAATTTCAACCAGTTCTCACTCACTCACTGGGTGGCATTTGGTCAATGGGACTTTTAGTAACTTACGTGTTATGAGAGGAAGAAATCCAGTAGTGGGACAAAGGATTATTCATGTCCTGCACATCTATTGAATCATATTTTTCATCCCAAATACTGTTTTCTTTTGCAAAAAGGTAAGCKAGGAACTACAACACAAAGAGAGACTGAATTTAAACATTTTAACCATTCAATAAAAGAAACCCAGCAATGCAGCAAGAGGGCCCTGCCACCCAGTGAAAATTCTGTGAAAGTAAAGAAGTGTATTGTACTATTAAAGTACCATTATCTCACCTCGTCAACAAAGAGGAAAGGCTCAGCAGTTTCTCTCATAGTGTCGTCAATAAACTTTGTCATTCGTTCTCGGACTTTACTGAGATCCTGTGCCCAAGATTCCTTCAGATAATTACAATACCATAGAAAAAAAACCCTTTAGAAGTGGTGTTATTCAATACAAAATTCAAACAAGGAACAGAGAGAYCTACAGATATATACACACTACACAAGGACATACATGCATTCAAAAAAGCTGGCCTTCTTGGACATGCCTTAACTATAATCTCTTTCATTTCTATGTGCAATCTGAACATCCTTTGAACACAGTGAAATTGGGAGAAAAAGAAAGTATCAAGCTTATGCAGGAAGTGTAGGTCTCACTTTTCAATCACATTTGCAAATCTGGAGCTCAGCAGTGCCTAGCAAATATTGTGCAATTTTTTTCCCAAGGAGCCTGTGCTAAATAACATCACAGAAATCCATGAAGACACAATTCCAGCCCCTGCTTCCATCCTTATCTGCTAACTGGGTCTATTCAACAGAAAATTACCTTTGACTGAAATGCAGGCAGGCAGCAGTGTGAGAGCTGCTGAAATGGGGCTGTGGCCAAGGCATTACCCCAATGCACCTCTGGTGACAGCAGCAACCAGGCCAGAAATTCATCTCTGACTGCACCCAGCATTTACTTCTAATCTTGTCTGTTTATCTACRTGATTAAGTGGAGGCTTGTTAAAACCTTGTTTATTTTGTCCTCTGGTGCACCTTCAGTAGATTTATATAAATGAAAAATAATCATTTTTGTGGACTTCARTGGCAACAAAGGAGAAATCTTTCTAAGGCCCAGTATTACACTGACATCAATCTTATTCCATGACACTTCACATTTCTTTTTAATGAGCACAGAATTCTGTGATACAAGTCCAAGGAAAAAAACTCAGTATTTCTGTAACCTTCCCACCTGCTGCTCGTGTAGCAGGAATCTCTGAAAGTCATGGAGRTGAACTGCTGAAGCATCTGGACGGTCAGTATTTCTTTAAAAAAAGAAAGGGAAAGTGAAGCTAAAGAAATAAGAGAAGGTAATCAGATGTTACAGCAGAAGATAACACTTACTTGTATCTTGATTTACAGTATAAATGTGTTGCCACTACCAAGAAACTTTTTATAACTTCAATGGAACTTAAGAGTAGACTTGTAATACTGTATTATCCTATTACTGTATTTGCAGCCTCTTGTATTCCTGACGTATCTTTGAGAGGGATTCATTAGGAAAAGAACCAAATCTGTGCTCATTGCTTTGTAGCAAATGAGCTGCATTAACTTGACAGGGCTGTTGGTCAGTTTAGCTGAGGCACATGGAAAAACTTCTTTTATATTATTACAGAGACACACTTCCACAAATAATCCTTCTGTGTGATATTTAGATGAAATACTGTGGTAGACCAAAATCTTCTGAAAAAAGAGGCAAGGTGCAGCTGCACCAAGGGAAAGTGGTGTCACTGATTTGCCTTTTTAAGTCCCAAACACAGCAGCMTCTGTTCCAGGAAGGTGGTTATAAATCTGTGTTTTTAAGCAGTCTCATACAGTTTAGTTCATTATATGACCCAAAGCTAAGGAAATCCTTGGTACACTCAGAGTAAACATTTCAAGTTACTTCCTTAATTGGCTAGAGTAATATTCCAAACCAAGATAAACTAGTTTAATCCACAATCAATGAGTTAGCAATGCCTGTGAACTCTTCTTCATGCTGTACACATCTTACTTAAACYTTCAAATCCATCAAGTAGAGATGCAGAAGCAGAAACCATTCCAATCAGCATTCTGCTCAGGTCTAGGCAAAGCCTGTGCACCAYACCAATCTCCAGACTGAAGCTAAAATTTCTGCATCAAATTGTCCTTCCATAATCCTGTTCACTCTTTATAAAATCAAAGGACAGGTAATTTCAGTCCACACCATTTTAGTAGTCAGAAAATAAAAACCAGTCATCAGACTTAGTTCCAATATAAGTTCACCTTTCTGAATGCAAAAATATTCATGATTTCTTTTCACTTACTAAAACATCAGAACAAAAGAAAAATGTAAAGATGATGTAATTAAAAAACAATCCTGCAACACTACAAMCATATGGAAATGTAAAAAAATAATACAAATGAGGAGTCTCACCCAAGAATGAAAACAGAGGAATCCTTTTTGAATTCATCAAGAATCTTAAAACAAATAAACAAACAAACAAAAGAACAAACATAAAGGGAAAAATATAAATTATAAAAGAATACCAAATTTTCTATCTAAGTCCATCTAATAATGTCCATTGTGCCAAGGGCAAATAAATGCCAGTCTACTCTAGAAAAGTTGCACATGAATTGGGAAGACACATTTTTAATTAATACATAAGAAAAAACATGCTGTCAAGGCTGGCAACTGCACTTCAGGTCTCTCAATGTGAACACAATTCCCAGGCAAAACACTTGCTTTGATAAAGCACCCTATATGAACARTCACATTTCTGGGGAGCTTTTATTGTTTGATATCCCAGAAAAACTGGAATTAACTATCATCCATCACATTTATTCAAGTGACTATAAAACCTAAATTGCTTCTATCTTGGCACAGCATAGTTCGAGATTGCAGGAAGCTTATCAATTGACCCACAGCACTTGTAAGCAAATTGAGAAGTTTCTTTGCAATGATTCACACAGGGCAATAACAAGAGCTTAAGGAAGTCAGAGAGGCTCCTTACTGTGTGTTTTACTCATCAGTTTTCTGCTCAAGCTAATTAACAGGACTTTCATGGCCAAAATGAAAACCATGCCAGTAAATCTAGGTTTTTTTATCACTTCACCATGATTTCAGTATCACTTTTAAATAGCACAAGCTCTATTGCCAGAAAAACAGCACTTGACTTTGACTATCAAAGCTTCTCTTAGCATCTGTAAAATTAAAGTTGAATCCACAGTAAGCACATAGTCAACAAAGACATTCAAGCAARTAATTTCAAATTATGTGTTTTCACGCAGTTTTAAAGGGCTCCTAACTTTCAGACTCATTAAATGTATGCAGTTTCCACCAGCTTCATCAATCTGTACAGTGAATATAAGGAAATAGTAGTCAGGCAGTTGCCCACTTAAATTAGCTAAAATGCAATTCCACTTCATTTATGCCTCCCAAAGACTGTCTGATGCATGTCCTGTAACGAACTCACTGCTGATAATCTGGAATATGGAAGTGCTTCTATCAGTAAAAAAGATCAGCCAAACCTAATGAAAAGATATTCTGCATCCTGAACAAACATACAAAAAGAATTCTTCCYAAACACCCCATTATATCTGTGCCTATCTCTACTACCAACACACAACAAGCAGCATGAATGATTTATTCATCTTCTTAGGCCAGTTGCTGAGTGACTGTTATCTACACATCAAGTACAGCACAGCACCTTTTTCTGTTACAAGAATGAGGAAAAAAAAATAACCAACAAAAGGATAATCAGCTCTCATTATTCTGATGAAGCAGTTGAACAGTATTCACAAAAAGCTTACCGATTTCTGTTGTTCAAACATGATTTTCTTGTAGAACAAATGAAATTGTTCAAAAGTAAGCTCTTCCTTGTGAGCACCTATTTCCTACAACAGAAAGTAGCATGCAGTGAAGCAGGAGTAGTTTGGCTCCCTGAAYTGCACTTGCACAGTGAACAAGTTACTCTTACTCCAGCTGGAATCCTCTCACACGTTCTGTTCTACTCCATCTTTATTTGTTTTTAACCACTTGGGATTTTTTTATGTACTTATGTTTTTAAGAATACAAACAAGGAAACAGATGTTGCTTTATGACATAGTGCTTCTAGCCCCCATCTTTGGCTTTGCATTTTGCACCCTGATTCCATTTCCACAAYTGAGAGAGAAGTAAAGCCTCATTTTCTCATTGCTRGCTGGAGCAGCAGAAGCAAGAATGTCTGCTCTAAGAGTGGAGAGCTGGAAAGCAGGAAAGGGTGGGGATACTCAAGGTTCCTGTAGGAAGAGAATGACCTTAAAAAGTCAATAATATTGGCATTATTTGGAGAGAAGAGGTTATTCTTTGATCATATTGGAAGAAAGAAAAAGATAATGTAGAAGAAAAATAAAGATAAAATAATTTTCTATGTACTTGCACAGTACTGGAGCTCAGAATCCAATGTTGGCTTTGGTCAACCAGGCAATGAAAAGACAAGCTGAGAAATTAATTTATATAATTTATTTAACTGTGCATGGTAAGAATAAAAAATAAAGAAAGTGTCCTAATAAGAAACATCAACACCTCTCAGCTAATACCAAGCACATTTAAGCAATTAGGTAATTACCGCAAATTTATCCTTCAAGTACTTCATGCTGCTCACTTTGAAGTTTACTTGGGGAAGGACAGTTTTCAGCTCTCTTAGACTGATACTGGGGGAAAAAAGGAGGAAAAAAAAAAAAGATAACAAAATCACCACAGTTGTGCTGTATCTAGTCAGCTACTTATATATTTTCTATGGACACAAAAATGTGATTATTGAAAATATTTTTTGTGACTATTTTGGGTAGGGCTCATCTCACATATTCATAAATTTCTATAAACATAACTTCTACACGCAAGCAAGCAAAACATGGAGAAACGGGCATTTCAATTAATTTGGAATTAAAAGAACCATGTTGCAGAGATAACTATTTCTCTCTCAACAATATCAGTATTGATCAGCTCAAATGCAGATGTTTATACACAGTCAGATGAACAGCAGACTTTGTTCCAGTCCAAATGAAACTGGATTGCACACACACAGAAGACATCTTACAAAGGATGTACCAAACAGATGAGCACCAACAGGAAACAAAAAGCTCCAATTTTCAATACCATTTTAACCTTTTTCTCTAGACCTTATTCAGTCAGGTAACATTGATTTACAGCAGCAAGAATTTTCCCTTCTGCAACATCTGAACATGATGTCATTCTCCTCTCCCAACCAAGTCTTCCCATAAATGACTGCCTCCCTGCCTACCAGTTCCATTTACACAGACCTGCTGACCCCTTTTACAAGTTTTAGAATGCCCAGTGGTACACCAGCAACACTTCAAAACCCAAAGTTTTCTAGATAACAGCAAGGCAGCAAGTCAGGAGAGCACAGTGCAAGACCTGTGGGTCCTGTTGCTGAAGCCCTCAAAACATTAATGCAATAACAGTACCCAACAAAACAYGACTGAGGTACTCTGCCTTGACCTATAGAGCAATTCATAAGCCATTAACTCTCTGAAAACACAGGGTCAGACCAGAGGTGCTTGAAAGAAACAAAACCAATCAGCAGGTAGATGAAAGTAACACCTCCATTCTAYAGAGTCCACACAAGCAGATACCCCGTAATACATTCTCATCTCCATTGTGCAGAGAGGGAAAGAGGCAAAGCAAGAAGGAACTATGCCAAAGTCYGTGCCCAAGCCAGATTAGAACTCAGGAAATTCCTGGCTTTCCGCCTTGTCGCCAGACCTCTGGAAAAAAACACTATTAGAAGCAAGAACAAGCCCTCCATTTGTACCCTGAACATCAAGCACAAGCAATTTCCTCTGGCCAGAGAAGTGCAAGAGAAAACAAAGATCTGGGACTTCATTACCACTGGAAATAACTCAACCTGTGGATCAGGACTTGCCTGGAAACCTAATCTTTATWATCAGCCTCCCTAAAAACCACAGCTCTAAAAAAATGGACCTCAGCCCAAACTCCTTTCCCGAATTTTTCTGCAAGCATGAATCATCCACGAGGAAAAGGAAAAGCTGCCCTCTCCACAATGCAARTCCCCTTGATCCCAACCAAGCTGCCTTGTAGCAATAAAACAATCCTAAAGCAACAAATGAAACCTCTTCAGACAACCTTCTGTCAGCATAGCTGCTCCATCCTAACATTTGCTCTTGCTTCATGAACCCAAACAACACACCCCCATTGCAGGGTTAGTTGTCAAAACGCAACAGGAGGTACAAGACAATAATCCAGTAAAGGGGGGCACTGACCCCTTCCTGACAGTGGCAGTTTAGGAAACAGCTCAGAAATGGGGTCTCAGCTCACCMTGCACAGTGCCACAGGCTGTCTGCACCAGGGTGTGATTTCCTGCAATACCACAGCCTCAGTCACAMAATCAAACACCACACTGCAGTTTGCTTTTAGGAAAAGGTGTGCATGAAAGGAAAGGCATGAGCTTTTCTACACTGATTGACACTTCACAATAAATGCACGTTCCACACAAAGAGAAAAATCATCATGAAATAATAACACACGGGAAAGAAAAGGTCAATATTCTTCCCCAGTTCACGGGACTTCTKGCAACTCTAAGGAGAGGTATGCAACTGAATTAATTTTTTTTTAAATCTCCTTTGTGTGCAAAAGCTACAAACTCACATCACATACAGACCTGAAAGGATCGACTGAAACTGAAACACATGAAGCCACGCATCACACTAGGAACTAGAAGCCATGGGACTTCTTTCACATGAGAAGCATCAGGCTAGAGGTGATTCTTTGGCTTTGGTCTGTTCAAATGCAGGCAGAGACAAGCTCGTGGCCAGGCCAGTTGCTGGCTCTGGTCTGTGTTAGAGCCTGGTCACACCAATGCCAACAAGCTCAGCCATGAAGGAAGCCCTGGAGGCAAAGCTGCACAGGAAAAGCTCAGAGCACATTGTACAGTCCAAGCAGTTGGGCTCCTACTCGGCTATGAAAAGGCAAAAGCCTCCACAAAGCAAGCACCTGATGCACCTGCACAGCTGACAGTCTCTACAATAACACACTGTTCATTTTGGCAGAGTAACTCTAAGCTAAAATTCAAAATACWTAACTTTGATAATTTGTTTCCTCACTATACCATGTACATAAACCTGAATGAGTGCCACGAACATATATGCATCTCTTTCAGTAAAGCAAGGACAAATATCATTTTCAGGGGTCTCAYATTCCATATTTGGCACAATTGATTATTTATTTTCATTCCATATTAGAATCTGAAACAAAAGTTCACTAAAAACAGCTGAACAGAGTTCTTACCTATTTTTTCTAGTTTGATCAACAGAATAGATCTGCTTTCTCAACCAGCTTGTGGAAAAGAGGGAGAAAAAAAAAATCTAAGAATTATAAAGAATATACAGCAAATGAAATTTCAAAATCCATAAACAAAACTCAATAGAAGTACTTAAAAGTCTTAAGATACATCTTTTTTAGTAAAGCAAAAACATTTCCAAAGCATTAGCTAAGGACTTGGCCAGTTTTTTTAACCACATTTGTAAATATGTACTTTTCTGCTGCATTTCAAGTCACATAAACAACACAGGAAGGGGAAGGGTGGGCAGGACAGAAAAGAATGAGTAACCAGAAGCTGTAAAAATATAAGAGCATAAAGTGAGCCAAAATTTCAGCTAATCTGAACTGGAGTAACTYCATAAAGTCAATGATTTCTGACAGATTTATCTTTGAGCTGCTGGCTCAGATATTTGTTAGATGCATAAAAATTAAAAACTAGAGAGAAGGGAAAGGGGTTTTGAGAACTTTAAAGATAATCCTCATTCACAATGCATGTCAGTTTTAGATGCACAGCAAAATACTATTAGTATCAGTAGTATACACAATTTTGAGATAAAGRATGATTGCACTAAGCTGATGCTCAGTCTCAACAGGAATTATTCTTGTTTGAAGAATAACACGTGTCAAAACCATTATTTGGTAAGGAAGCAAGCGAGGGCAGAGCATATCCTCACAACAGGTAACAGCAGTGACCAAACACAAAAATGCCAGCAGTGATGAAAAGGAATGGGGTATGGAGACAGAACTGAAACCTTGGYAGCAGAACTGACAATCTGAGTGTGAGTAGTTTCACACTCAACATCCTCAGAAGATTAAGGGTGCAGTTTCTCCATCATATGGMTGACATTTGAATTTTCCAAGAAGCCAACACATGAACACCAGGTGTTGTCATCTCATGAAGAGGGTTTTTTTTTTGGTGCACAGCAGGTAAATTGCAAGTTCACATTAGTGTATGAAGCAGTGTGACTCCAGAGCACATATACAGCAAAACAGACATGAAGAATTTCCATATGAGCTTTCAGTGTAACCAGAGAGTGTTCTTAGTGTAACTGGCAAGCACCACTTGTTTCATACTAAAAATTTCATTCAGATTTTCCACTTTCAATTCCCAAAACATGTCCAGTCTCAGAGAGCGAAAATATTTCCATGTACCTCTCTGTGATGGCAGGTGTGGGAGCACTCATGACCTCTTGATACAAGATATTCAAGCCACACAACCATTTATCTGTATCATCTTTAGAGTCAGCTGAAAAAAAAAATACACTATGATAAACACTATCAAATCAAAAATACACTATCAAAAATACACTATCAAATCAAAATCAACACAAAACCAAGACATAACTTGTTTAGATAAACCCTAGTATAAACAAAGCTGCTGACTAACCTTCCTCTTTGATAAATCTCATTGCAAAGCTTCATTTGCTACTAATAAAACTAATAAAAAACAGCATAAATTTGAGGGTAGGTAAGCTTGATAAAAATATATCCTTTTAGAAGACTGCTAATCAGACTATGAAAGTTTCAGTATTTCAGCAAAAAACACTACAAAACTACTGCTGAGCACACAATCAAAATTCATTTTGTCATCTTCTGTCTCTGAAGTGGAAAAAGCTCAGGACCCAGATCAGAGCAATTTGAAGTGCAAAAGAACAAGTTAAAAAATGGTATAAAATTCCTTACACGAATTAACACGAGAAGCCAGATACATCTTCCTCCCAACCCTGCAAATTAGTGTATCACTGTCTTGTTTTGTTTAAAATTTAGTTTGCCTTTCCATTTCTCAGACCAGAAGAGCCTTTCCTATCACTTATCATGATTGCATTTGGTAATTCTTCAACCCAACAGAAGCAAGATGTGGAACTGCCTGCTGGGCACAGCTTTCCATAGGAAATACTACCTAAGTTGAAAGAATCTTGCATGAGATGCAATCATTACAGCCCTCAGCTGGGCAAAGTTCATTTGATTAACAGGCTGGCTCTGAAATTTCATGAAGGTATTCTTCAATTAAACCAGCTCTGAAAAACTGTTTTCACACAGGAGCTGAAATCTTTTAATAGCCTTCAAAGCAAAACATTTTCTCAAAAGGTGAAGATTACATTTTATTTAAACATACTTTCAAACAATGCTTTATCCCCAAGGATGAAGCTGGAGCCCAGCCTCAGCTCCCCATGGAAATGTTTTTCARTTAGTTACAATTTCGGAAAGAACACCCATTACCACTGCCAAACCAATTCTTCTCCCAAGACAATTCTACCCTTTATGATAGCTACCRTTCCCTTCCAGTAACAATTCTTTTATATTGTTTTAAGAAAGCACGACAAAACCTTTTAAAAAGGAAAAGGATTTTCCCCTCAATTGAAAGTTATATCATGTTGTTCTGCAGTTCAGCATTACAGCAACATCTCATGGCACCAAGTGTTTCCAAACTATTGGCAGAGGCCTGTTTTGAGAACTGCCATGGAGGAGGGACTGCTGGAGGAAATCAGGGACAGAAGTCCCTGGCACAGCTGCACGTAAGCAGTCACTCAATTTTTCACAGACTTCAGTTAACAATGGTAAAACTTATTTAAAGTTAAAAACTTCTAACAATGGATTAGTCACAAGCAGTCTTTCATTTCAAGAGCATCCGACTGTAAAAAACTTTCATTCTAATACTGCAATCTATAACAAATTCATTCCATGAATAATAAAAAAGAAAACTGTCAAAATTAAAACACTTACAAAGCACTCCCCTTTTGTCATATTAAGATTTTGCATTAAGTTAATGTTTTAAATGGRCAAGCATGTTCCTGCTTAGGACAGAGAGAACTACAAAGTTAAATAAATTGTCTGTGTGATTCTAAACAAACGACCCATTACAAACTTTTCAGAAAATAAATCTCTTTGTAAATTTCACTGGCTAGAAACTGTATTCAGCCTGTACTGTAAGAATTTAAGTCCCTTTTTTTTGGCCACACTGAATGGCTGTCTTCAAAGAGGGCAATGCCACCTCCGCTCTTCAGCGCTGAAAACCTTATTTAACCAGCAAAAGTCTACCTTGCTAGAAAAAATAATAAACTACACTCACACGACACACCATTTGAAAATAAAACATTACAAATGCAGCAGGTCACAGACCAGAAGGGCTGGTAAAAGGTCTGTCTCCATATTTTAGGCATCTGTTGCACTACTGAACCACAGAAGTTAAACCCACAGTATTCCGTGCATTCCTGTCCCATCCAAGTGTTTGACTTGTTCAATCGACAGCTTTAAAGTAGAAAGAAAGAAGATAAAAGTACCTGCTAAGCTTAAGGTGTTAAGGACAAACTGGGTACCATAAAAAATAGTAAAGCAGTGTTCTTCTCTTTGCCTCGCTTTGCAGCGTTCAAAGTCCTTTGAATTCTTTCCTGGGCGAATTTCYTTTATTTCCATCAGATCCACTGAAAGGAAACAACATTCAGTCAGTACAAGTGCAGAGCCTGAAACAGTAACATGGATAATTCAAAGTATGCACACACGCATAAAATATATATATATATTATATATATAAAGTGCATACACATGGCTCTCTGGGTTACAGAAGATGTGATTTCACAAATGGAATTACCTCTAAGCAAGTAGTTTCCAATTGCCATGACAACTGTTYAGAAACAAAAAAGAAAAGATACAATTCTACCTTACCAACCAAAAAGTTATTTGTATCTTAGCCAGCTAACCTTGTCAGCTAGTACAGTCCCTGGTACCTCCAAGAAAAATATTTAAAATAGGAATATAAAGAGAAAATCGAGTTTAATAATTAAAAGGTTTGTGAAATTTTTCAAGGCCAACTCCAGAGAGATCTGTGTTATTTAACATAACCTGTTGTATCACTTTCACCTTTCTGCTTTCCAGAGCACAGGAGCACAGCAGAATGGGAATGCTGCAKAAGCACACATTTTCCCAAGTCAGCTCCCTTTTTTCAAACTCTTGCTACAGGGCCTGCATTACACGAGTGAGACAGCACTGAAATAGAAATATGTGTGCACTCAAGATAAGATACTTATTAGAAAACTGAGGAAGTGATGAAGTGGTTTTGCCCTGCCTGTGGACCAGAGAAATAAACAGTTCTATCCACTTCTGGACAGTCTTGACTTACGAGCTACAGGAAGAAGAGCGAAGMAAAACATTTCGTGGCTGCTCTTGAAATGTGTTTATCAGACCTAGCAAGATCCAAGGAAAACAGCTGAGGGTTTTTGTCCATAGGTTTAAGAAAATGCCACAACAGAAACCCCCTGTTTTAAATGAGCACCTCATCAGTAACAGAAGACCATTAACAACATAATGAAACAGCAGCTCTGCTGCCAGCGGAGGGTGAGCAGAGCAAGGGTAAAGCTTCCACCTGTGTAATGCTGTGTTTCTATGATGACATGGACAGACAAACAAGGAAGTTTATCAACAAAATCCTGATAATTAAACATTAATTCATCTTGGAACTTCTTATTGTCTGCAAAGTATCCAAGGCCAAACTTTCTACCAGACACTCCCAGTCATTAAACGACTTACACTGTGAAAATGAGACCTCAGAGGTTAACCTGAACTAATCATAGGATGTAAGCATCTTTCTTAAATCAGTTTTTCCACATATTATTGTTCTCAAGGTAGAGATTTTAATGTCTCAGCCTCCCTCTCAAACCATGAAAACATCTCCGAAGACCTACATATCTGATTGGTCAAGGCCCCTAAATTTAGATGCAAACTTCTCTGTGCCCATAATTGACCAGGAACCAAAAGTTCCTAATGATGGCTCTGATCTCYGTACCATTCACAGTCTCACTTAGACCCCTAAAGATGTATCCAAATTATCAGCCTAAATGTCACCATCTGAAAAGTTGATCTTAAGCCATCAATTTACATTAATATCAGCAGAGAAGAGTCAGGATGCAGAGACAGAAAGTACTCAAATGGAGAGGGAAGGAGGTTGCACGGCTGCAGTAAATGGCACGGGACTGCACACCAGACTGGCTCATTCAAACCACTGGCAAGTGAAAGCTCAGTGATCTCTTCTGCTTTCCATTCATCCACCAAACCCCTGCTGAAAAATACAGTTTTAACTTCAAAGTGAATGACACTTTTCCTTTCAGACTCCTAYAAATCCATACACATGAACAACACAAAGGCCGAACAACAACAAAAGGCCCTCCTGAAGTATAAACTATAWGCACCGATAAAAGAGATTTCACAACCTGCATTGCTGTTGTCATTTCCAGGGGCTCTTACCTCACACTGACCTCTGAAATAAACACACAAACTTACCCAATGTCTCCTCTCAGTTATACACAGCCTCTACAGTTCTTCTCCCTGCAYTACAGCCTTTCAACCCCACCATTCCCTTCTCCTAATGAAAATATGTGTGTATACAGAGGCATAAGGATTTTTGCATGCACAGACATGTTATTTCTCTCCAACTCGTCTTTCAAAAAAGAATTTCACTATATCCTGATTTCTATTCAGTAAATAGAGAAATGGTTCAGCAAGAGAATAAAATGGGGTGAAAGAGAGGAGAAAGAAATATTTATACTAAGAAACTCAAATTCAAAATATAGCATTCCAATTCTTTTCAGGGAATATATTCTACACATCCTACAAAATTCTGGCAAAATACCATCACATTTGCTTAGATAACAAATTAAATAGACATACAAAACCCAATTTTATTGAACAGTCATTCAACTTTTACAGTAAGACRGATATAATACATATTATAGTTTCAGAGAATGAATAGAAACTAACAGTATGTATTTTAATAACACTGCATAGTGTTGGTTAGGAGTTATTACTCTGCATTATTGAAAGAAAAGCCAAGACAGAGAATCAAAGGGACAAAAGAGAAACATGCACACCAAGGATTAATTTTGGTCTTGTACTAAGTTCTGCGGTGTCCCCAGATAGTCTGGAGTCACCTGGCACCCTCCACATGATGCACAGTAACACCAGAATGGCTGATTCCAACCATACTGAGAAAGGAGCAGGCCAGGAAAAGCTGCAACATGTTTCAGACTCAGATTAGTAAATCAACTGCACCAACTTAGCTGTTACGCAGTTACTGTGAACTTTTTATAGCACAATCTGTCACTGAACAATTACAATCTAATTTCATACCTATGCCAGAACTGCAGGCACAGCACCTCAGACACTCTATCTTTGTACTGACTTGACTTACTGGAGCTTTCCTCCTTCTCAATCCCACTTGCAAATTGCAGAGCTATATCCTGCCATGGCCTCACAGGCACACATTCCTGGCRCCTGACACACCCAAAAAAAGCACAGACCTGGACAGACGCACCTTGCAGCGCCAAATCAAATCCAATACACTTGCAGGTGAAATTTCCACAAGAAAGGTGAAAGAAGATTAATACACTTCCCAACAAAACATGAATCAAATATGCCCTGTAGAGAAAATTACACACAGCAAGACGAGAACTAGTCCTCAGCCAGTTTACAGAAGTCTAGTGCCACTCTAAAACCCACAAATAGTTTACATTTCATCCRTTCCTTTATGTGATTATTTCCCCAGGTTCCTTAGCAGCCTCATCACTCACGGATTGATTCTGACAACTCCCTCAAGTGGCTCTTTAAAGAGGCACCTCCAATCACCATCCTGTCTCAGGCTCTGATCTGGATGTGCATTYGAGGCAGTTCAGAGCCTGAAGCTGCCAAACTTCAGCTCCTGCTGCTGCATGATGTTTGGTAAATCAGTGAGTTCAATGGATCATTACACTGCTACAGAGATACATTCCAAAGACTGCACAGATTAATTGCTCARTGCCTTCCAGGGCACCTGCTAGAGCTCTTCATTGCCATAAACCTGACAACAGACTTTTGATCCTCAACTTCCACTGATCTCCATTCAAATAACCCTGCAGCAGTGATCACGTTCAGTCACRCACTCGAAAGAACAAATTACTTGGAGGCTGATGGTAAAATAGAACCTGGATTTCACTACAACAGGTGCCTTGCAAACTGAGTGGAAGACACAAAACTATGCCAAGAGGAACACTGCAAAAGATGTTACACTGTTATACAAAACGTGGTGCTCCTCATTCCAGGAGAGAACAACCAGCACTGCTACTTAAGGGCAGAAGCTCTGACTCTGTCTGCCCCATGGTCACCTACCACCCACCTCTGGGTGGGAACACAACCATTCAGCACCTGAACAGACAGATGTGTTAGAGAACAGACCCCACTGAAAACCAGCCACTGCCACCAGCAGAGCACCTTCTGTGAGCTGGAAGCGCCCATCTAAGTTCACTGCAGGATGGCAAYTTTGCACAGAACGCCTTTGGTCAASTCAGGTAATGRAACAYCACGCTGATTRTATATAAATGTGGGGCTCACAAAACTGTCGAGGCTGTCAACCTATCTARGTACCCTTGATAGAAAAGTCTAAATTAACAGTGTAGAAGTTCACATGAAACGACCATTATAGACTACAGAGTTCTGTAAGATAACATTTCTGATTCAAAGCCCAAATTCCCYAGGAGTCTTTCAGTGTCTGTGGCCACAAATGGTGCTCGGATCAGAGCTCAGTCATGTACTTAACGAAGGAAAAGAAAAAGCCTACAGAGAGATTCAGAGGAGGCTTACAGATCATGCTGTGAGCATTATTTCAGTAAGTCTMAAGAAGGCTTAAGGGAAACTACTGGCAATATTTTGGAGAAGAAAATAAGGGCTTCTGATCACTCAAGTTGTATGCACCAAGACATGGAATGGCCATTCTCTCTATAAATATATTTGAATTTTCATRTGTATATATGTATAGCAATATTMCACACTCAGAACCAGATTTTTTTTYCCAACAATTTGCATTACAATATATTCCAAAGTAGGTTTCATTTTAGAAAGGCAGAAACTGCCCACTGCAACCCAGGCTGTGTGCAAATGAGTGCCCAGTGAATGAAGAAAGCCTTTAGTATCCTTTTGCAAATGTACTTCGTGGTGGTTAGTGAGGACAATGGCTCTGCTCTCACTTCTGCAAAATTAAATATTAACTAGCCAAGGTGTGTTTTAGCAGCCTCTTTTATTCAGAGCAGYTATGAAACACAGATCTTGTGTGACTCTAGAGGGAACAAGGTGAGGCTTCACTCAGAGGACAAAGTCACAAGAAAGCAAAAATGCCCTGCAGCATGGCAGTCCAGATGTGGTAGGGAAAGTAATTCAGCTCATATAAACGGAGATGTTTAAGACACATTCAGAACCCAAGGAAGGCATTACAGATAAGCCACAAAACTGTCAGAAAACACAGTTARAAGGATGAATCATGAGAAACAGTGTGGTGCACCTTGAGAAAGCACCCACGACTACCTTTCCAAGGGACCCTCTGGGGATTGAGCTGAGTGACTGACACAAGGTTTAGAGAAGTGCACCTTTTAAACGCACACGGTTTTACGTAATCGGGTCACACAGAGTTTCATGTAGAGTAGCAACAAATTACTACTAAATTCATAACTTCACTGGATTGTTCAGCAGAGCACCATGTTACAGTGCTTCCCAGTTTGTACTCTGAATTCAAGGGGCTACTGTTACCACACWAAAAATTAAAGGGTATCTCCATAAAATGGCATAAGAATAGGGTAGAATCAACATGTGCCCACGAAAGTTTATATTCTGCTCCATGCAACAAGACAAAACAAAAATGTGAGCATATAAAACCCGATTTCAGGGAAAGGATGGAGTACCTGCATCTCACACACACTCTGATCAACCAATTTAGGGGTGCTCAGGTCTGTGTGGTTCATTCCATCCCCATTTCACTGGCTGGCCATGACAGGAAGTCTGGTCGCTGTAAGTTAGCATCAGACATTACAGAACTGAGCTGCTAAAGGGAACAAATTATTTGAAAAGAGCTAGAGGCTACACATGTTCATTTTTTCATTTGACCACAGAAACCAAGCTCCATGTACTCAGCCGAACACTTACACAAATATCCCCTGGGTAACAACYGAAATGCAGCCATTTCAAAACACAAAAAAAAAGGTGAATTTTAATGCTCCTTTGTGAAGCTACTCCACAAAGAGCAAGAAGTGGATTCACTTTTGCAATGACATACCATTCTTTAACAGATTCAGAATACAGAAAGGAAATGACAGAATATAGACTCAGGGTTTTCAGTSTGAGTTAAAGTTTTCTTATTACTTTAAGTCTGAAACAGTAAGGAAATTCAGACAAAGAAATTCTGCTAACAGTAAGGACAACAAAGGTTACTACTACAAAYTAGCAAGATCAAGTCTAATATTCTCCCAGAGAAGTACAGATCTGTAAATGTTTATATCATCATCTCCAATRGGGAAAAAAAGTTTTCCACCACAGAGGAAATTTACACTGGCATTAACAATTCYACTAATTAAATTATCCACGTGTTTAACGTATAGAAAAAATAAATCAATATTTAAGAATGTGAGCCATATGCATGAGCACTCTCTTAGGTGTYAGTTTTTGACATTCCCCAAAGTATCTGACAGCCAAAATGATGCATAACTTCAAAAATTCCTCTCTTTGGCAAGCCATTTTAGCAAAGTTTTTAAAAAAAAAAAAAAATCAGAATTTAATTTCAAGGCAAAGATGCTCCTGGATAAAATTCACAAAATAAAACAACAAAGATAAAAACCCCAACCCTTATTAGGTAGACTAGCACTACCTGTGGCAACACACAAAATGTTGCMGATACATTAAATTACAGATCCCTGCATTTCCCCTCACCCTGTCAATCGAATGTGGCTTGATCTGGTGCATTGTCTACCTGACCCTACTACAGATGCACTGCTTCTATAATGACCTTTGATCATTAAATATCCAGGTGCAACATTTGGGAGAAATTAGGGATTCCTGCTCAGCAGTGTAACAGTCTGAAAGCATAGGGCAATCTTACAGATTGAGAAAAAACAGAGCAGCTCCCACAGGTGCTAATTCTACTTTTAACATGAATTTACTAAGTCTGTTATTAGTTTCCGCACTCCCTTCCTTAACATACCTGTGAAACATGAAAATTCAACTTGGTTTTAAGTTTGGCTTTTTTAATTGTGTTCTAGAAGACAAATGCTATAAATCTCTTCTTTTTGGCAAGAGGAAAATCTCAGGTGAACTTAATATTTGATAACTCTTGTCCATAGGTTAGATGAAAAATCAGTAATGCTAAATGATTTTGAGATAGCAAATGTATTTAGAAAGAGGTCATTTTGTTCTAAAAAATCTGGGGAAATTTTACATATAAAACTAGAAAAGTGAGACAATGTGAAATGAGGAGTTCACATTAATTATAAAATAAGACGTTATGCATTGTCAAACACGTTTCTGTTACAAATGAAAAAAAAACCTAGATAATCCTATTGCATTAATAAAGGTCTGGACTGAAGAAAATAGAAATGGCTACTAATGTTGTACTGTGGTGTGTCACAGGCATCAAAAGCTTCAATTTAAGTACACCCTTTATTCCTCTGCTTCATAATTTTGCAATTACATTAATAAGTGGCCTGCATCTCCACCACTCCCTAACCCAAGAACTTCATCCCCTGGGAAAGCTTTCACAATAAATTAATACTAAGATATCTTTTCCCTTTTTTCCTCTTTCAACCTTACCTACATCCTGCTCTCTCGGTCTGCTTACAGAAAGAGCAATTTCACAGCTGATATATTATATAATTTTTTTCTAAATATGGCTCTCTGATGCTTTAAACCTATTTCTTGTTATGTGCTTGCACAACTAAATCATCATTAGGTATTTTCATTCTGAAGTCTTTTGCAACAAATAAAGAACATGAAAAATCCAGGTAATCTTTCTTTTCCAAAGATTAAGGAATTAAAATATGGTTTATATCATTTTACAAAAGCAGGTCACTCCTTCATATGAATAAAAAATAAGTTCCCAGGTATTCAAAAAAACAGAGAAATCGTATTATGTCCTCAAATATAACATTCTCCTTGAATGGTCTTATGTCCTACTTGAAATGAACATGCTARTATTACAGAGAATCACACACTTGCACATTCAAGGAAGACACCACAGATTTCTGAGAGTATAAATTCTCCTGGCTGTGAATCATCCCTTCACTCAAGGGATTCTTGGAAGAATATGCAGAAACTCACACATTTTCCAGTGACTAATCCAACTCTAGTCACCGTGAACTTTCCCTTAATAATTGTCCTGAAAGCATCTGAGAAAGAATGAAAAATCCGTAACGGTTCAGCTTCCTGGAGATTTACACCTCACCACCTGCTCTCTCTACAAGCTTAAATATAATAACTTTGAGTCCTAATTTATTCATGTGCATATAAAAGCTACACCATGATTTGGGAGTTCTGGAATGGCCTTATTTGGGAGCTCTGGAATGGCCTCTCAGACAGCAAACCCCAGGTGCCATCTGCACACACGAGTCCCTCAGCAGAGCCCTGGCAAGTCCTGCCCACCCTGGGCCACCTCTTCCTTCCCCTCTGCCTTTCAGGGCTGTCCCAGTGTTTACACCACACCCCACTGTGTGGCCAGCCTGGACAGTCAGAAGTGGGGACAACCAACCCTGGTTGTGTGTGACCCCAGGGCCCCCACCCAGASCCACGCACAGTGGTAAAGGTTAAAAATACAACATAAAGACACAGCAGAGCCATAAGGAAGCAACACCCTGATCATGCTGGCAAGTCACAGCTTCACAGTTATCTGCCCAGTATGCATGGACTAGCTTCTGCAAGAAAAGGGCCCATTAGAAATTAAACAAGCAGATCAAATCCCTCTGTACAAGGAAAGCAAACTTKCCTTCTCTCAAGTAAAAATAAGTTAATTCCCTCCAATGCTTATCTGGGTAGACAGGTGAGACTAACCTTGGAATTTAACTGCTTAATACTAGGCTGTGAAAACATCACCTCAAAGTTATTTCACACACAGCCAGAAATACAGYGCCTCCTGATCTGCTGTTGAAATAGCATATCCTTCCCTAAAGGACACAACCAACCTTTGTTATTTCATTTAGGGGGGAAAGCAGGAATGCTCCTCAGTCCCTTCTTTTATTAAAAATTCCTTTTGCATGTGGCAACTCAAGTCTTTCAAAAGATCAGTGTAAAATCTCCAGCACTTGGTCACTGTGAGACCTGAAAAGCATAGTGAAGACAGAGACTGTTTAAACCAGATTTCCTAACCTTTGTAAATCCTTACTTCTTACCACACCAATGACCTGGATCTAGAAAGAGTTTTCTGAATTTTCTCRTCCAGGAAAACACATCTGCACTGAGCAGGAAATAGCCTTATTTTAGCAACTCTTTCACCCTATTCCAGATAGAAATGCTAGCAGGGTTTTAACAAAAGGGTTCTTCTCATGAGCAATGCAATTTAAAATACACAGTAGTGSCACTTTTGGGCTCATGGGGTTGTGTAAATATTTATATTAGTAGAGCTAATCCTACATCTCTCCCTTGCCCAGGTCAATTTATTCCAGAATAAGTGTAGCTGCCTTTTTGTTATTGTGAGGCTTAACTTAAATCACTCCCAAAATAATATTAACTAAACTTGAAAAAGGTCCTTGTAAWAATTATAATCAACTTTGGCTTAGAGGAATTTGAGTGTTCTTCAAACATTTACAGTCCATCAGCAACAAAATCAACACTGCGACATCCAAAACTCCCAACACTACACRGGGCAGTTAGAGAGAGAGAAAAACAACTTTTTTTCCTTAATCTTCAAAGGGAGAGTATTAAAATAAAGTATAAAAGTTGGACTCCATCTTCACTATCTATTAGCAGCCTATTTTTGTGTCCCAAAGTCAAAAAACTCTCCTCRCTATCTGATTTAGAAACACAAACCCATAACAGATGCAAACATTGAGTTTTCTGCCTTCTGTAAAGAGCAGTTGCCAAACTTAAATTAAAATAGCACACACAGAACAGGAAACCATCTTAACTTTCCCACTCGTACTGAATATTAATTCTTTTTGGACTGACACACACACAAAKAGCAACCATTAAAATCACATCATAAATATTAGTTTTTGTACAGTGTAAGTGTATTAATATATTAAAATAGTTGAGAGGGCAATTCTCAGACTTCAACCTCCCAAATAATCAAAAAACAAAAAAAGGAAAAAAAAAATTATTTGTCACGAAGTCAACACAATCCACCAGCATATATTTGGGGTCACTCATCTATACATCCATATTCAAGATGCTACTCCATTCAATTATCAAATAGAAAAGCTACAAATCCATAACTTTTTCATTTTTCAAGCAAAAAGAAAGCCTGAGTCTCARCCAAAAGAAGCAACAGCAACATACAAATAACTAACTAATTAAATAAATAAAATATTTCCTTCCTCTTCAGCAAAAACACTGTCAGCAAGTTAAAACTGCAGTGACTTTCATTTCTAGTAGATCAGACACAGGTCATGGTGAATTAGAACAACTGTTCATATCATATTCTGGAACAATACCTGCAAAATAYAGCTTGTTTGGGCAGATTCATTGCTTTTTAAAACAATAAAATAATATTTTGCGTATTTGTGCTTTAGAGTATGACATTTTCAGACCTACAGTTCCCATCATTAGACACCTCATTGTTGCTCTGTTAAAAAAACTGCTACAATATTACAAATTTCAGGGAGAGGCAGATGGCTTTTGGGTAAGTCACAGGTCTGGAGCTGTATTCCATGTTCTAGCAATGACTGCCTGTGGATCTGGAAGGTCATTACCCTGCTGGATCACCCAGGTTTAGAAGTCAAATTACAACATTCAGYTTCTTTTAGAAGCATTAAAATCCATGCATAGAGCAAACCACTTCATTTATTACCATAAACAAACACCACCCCCAGGAAACTTTGATAAAAGGTGATTACAAGACAGGACTGAAAAGGTTGACCCCACGTGGGGTCAGGCTGTGCAGCTTTAAATTCATCCCCTGTGCACAAATGGCTACAAGTTTTCAATTTGGCCAGAAAACTCTGAAGCCTCCTTTCCCCACTGAGTGGTCATTTTCTGGTAAATTTTCATCTTATTGCTATTTGAGTAACCCCAGGCTTTATTTGCTAAACAATATTCAAGCACTGCTCTCATAATTGAATTGTACATGCSCCCTCAGGACTGCTTTTCTGGCACAGAACCAGCAATGCACTTGTACTTGCATTCACACACATCATTATCTGAAAGGATAATTACCCTCATTTGTCACGTAAGAAAGTGGGACAATGAAAGATTATGATCCAGAGTAGCTGTTAATTGGGTGTCCAGACTTGTTTGCTTTTTTCCCAAAATATRACCATATTTTCACCACCAATGATTAAAACATCCTCCCAGACTTTATTTCCACTATATCACATTCCCAGCTGCAGGTCTGGTCTGGAGGAATGAGACAGGAACCAACAGAAACAGCAGCAGAGATTCATTACTTCTAAGTCAGGAGCACAAAGAGAAACTGCTCAGACAATCCCAAAACCAAGCAAATTCTCAGTGCCTGTCTTTGCAGCCTCACAGACCAATAGGTTTTTAACTTACTATTTACCAAAAAAAACCAAAATCTTCTAAAAATCCACACCTCAACACACCAATAAATGATTGTGGCATTTCAGACAAACTATTCAATTCTTTTCTTGAACACAAACGTAGTTACAGAGTAAAATCATGCTCACAATAATGTTTTAAAAGTTCCTATTTAGTATTTTGCAAGCATTGTAATTACTTTACGCCACCATGAGCTGCACAAATCACAAAAAGCCCAGCCTGAGCTTTCTTGGCACCTGTTCAGAAGAACTGAGGATTCATCTCACTTTATTCTTTTAYTCTAGTTTTTGCAGCCCTATATAGTCTTACATTCCCCTTCTGTTTCCTGATCTTATTATAAATAATGGGCTTAGTTCCAATATCAACTAAAGAGAAAATACCAGCTCAGGGCCACCTCACATCACCTTGAAACCACCTCATATGTCACAGATTGATCTTCCTAGGTCATTGGTACTTTCCAGTCATAGTCCTAAATAATGATTCTATCCCAAGACAGCAAATTACCCAGGAATACCAAAATGTGAATTCAGTTTCCTTGTATTTGAAGGTGTTTGGTTGCTTCTTTTTTCATTTTTGGAGAAAGAAGTGGTAAAGAATTACTCACTTTAATTTATAAGACATAATGATGGAAAACACTATCGGTTCAGAGAACACAAACACCATCATATTCAAAGATGAAAACTTTAAAAACAAGGCTCAGGATAAAAGCATGCTAATCATATTTAAGTAKTGTTAGATAAAATAATAAATAATTMAWGAGCTAAATAATGAGCTGCAGAAGATTCTTTRTCTACATTGCAAAAATTCAAAATATTCTCAGCAAATTACCAAACTCTTTTCTGAAACTCTTTTCAAAAGCTTCATAATGCTAACAAAGGCTTGTTAAATTAATATTTGACAAGTACATCAATTTATTAGTAACTCCAGGTTCAGGTACACATTGCAAATACTCACAGAAACCTTCAATCTTGTCAGCTGTCTTGCTCCATGCTACCTGCCTGGTTTCCATTATGACTTGAATAGTCCTCCTTTCTGGGCTGCTCTTCTTAAGACTGAATATTGTCATAACAGTTCCCAATTCCAAGGTCCTTTTGATCTGGCTTTTCTCATACTCAGGCAGCACTCCATAATCTATATTTTTTCTGGGCATTTTTTCTTTTTARTAAAACTTCTATGGTCTTCAACGTCCTGAAGAGAAGCAATATAAGAGAGAAAAGAGAGAAAATTCAATATTTAAAACAGCAGTTTAATATCTTCAAAGATTACATTTATTTAGTTAGACAYCTAACAGAGACTCCTTCCCTGGCAAATGCAAGGCAGGTACATGGCCAACATTAATATTTGGTTTATCCTGAGAGGGGCAAACATCCTTCACAGAGGGCAGTTCCAGCAACATCAGCCTGTGTGAGCTCTTGCACTGAATTAAAATTTACACTTGGACRAGACCTACATGAGAATGTAAACCAGGTAACTGTCTAATGAGGGGAAAACATGAGTAACACAAACACTGAAATGTTCACTACATCTAAAAAGTCTCARTTTATGCACTTTTAAAACTTCTTGGCTCTGTTTCTCCTACACAACCTACTTTTTCTTACTCACATGTTGGGTGGCAGATATTTGTGTGCATACACTTGGGACACATCTTAGCACAAAACAGCCAAAAGAGGGATGTGCATAGAGCAGCTCTCACAAATATTAGCAAGTGTCTGTACTCTCTGGTCTCCCACATCCCTGCATCAAACAGCTGATTGCAAGCCTGATTACTCCTCAGTGAGATTATWTACTAACAGGATGCTCTGCAACCTGCTCTTTCATCCACAAATGAGTCTCATTGTCACACAAGTTTCAGGGGCTGCTGCCACCACAGCTCCAAGCTTAACCCCATCCCTGAGCAGGACAGGTTCAAAGAAGCTCTGTGCATGCAGCCACCAGGCACGGCGCCTCCTCTGCTTCTCTTCCTCTCTCCTCAGACCACTACTCTCCATCACAAACAGTTTCAGTTTCCGTGTTCATGGCTAATTCGACCATGGCACTTCTCGCTTCCCCTTCGTAACTTCTGCCAGCCCTCCTCCCCCTCACCCCGTGTCACTGTCTCCTGACTGCTCTTTGCTGCTCCCTCTCATTAATGTCACTACATTGTCTTTTAACATCGTGTCACCAGCTGCTTTAGRGACAATCTCTTTGACTTTGAGGCTGTCCGGTGCAATCTTTGTAATCCCTTTTTGAATTCTACCGCTTCAATAAGCACTTTTTTTCTTTGAAAGTTAACAGAGAAGCCACAACAGTCCCTTCTTACCAGCAGGGTGGCCTCTTSTGCACTGCCCACCATGAACCTGAAGTGCTCAACAGCAGGAACCATCTCACTCCATGGTTTGCTAAACATTAGACACATTATTTGGGTGTTTATATTGGCTTATTAGAGTAATAAGAAAATGGAGTATTCTTCCCTTATACTACTGAAAAAAATATGTACCCCAATCCTACAACTGAGAGGGAGTGAACAACTTTGAAGTATCATAAGCAACAGAGATTTCTTTTAGCCATAAGGTAAATGATCCTTTTAGACTACCTGGAGATAATCAGATAATCATTTAAATCATGACAGGCTTGAACCTAAAAAGACAGCCACAGCCATCTTGTCTTGCTATAATGATTTGTAATAAAATTAAATGACAGGATGGAAAATTAAAAAAAAAAAAATTAAAATCTTTGAGCAGTGTCTGTTTTTCTGACCAAAAGTAAAGAAACCCTATCTTCTCGCTTTGCTCTTTTCATTAAGAATTGTACTATAACAAATACGCTGTGATTTGGAACAAGGTTCAGCTATTTCATTAACACTGCACTGAATAATAAAAAGCTGAACTTTTAAATGAGTACAATTTTTCAAGAGGTGATAACAAAATATACATCAGCTCTGCCTTTTACACTRCCAGGTATAGTTGCTAAATGAAATATGATTTAGAACAACAAGAAAAGGCATTTCTAAATACAGCTATTTAATAAAAGACAATGCAGCAGGTTTTTTGAGTGATAAGTCCCTTAGTACAAAGGAACTGCCTCTCAGAGGTGGCTTCTTAAACAGTTTCCGCTGAATATAATATACTGGACTTCCTCTTTYAAAGGAGCTCTTTCTTCCAAAACCAGAGAAAACAGTGCATTTAGTCTAACTTAAATCCTAAGCCATAAGCCAAGTTTTTGCCTTTAGGTGGAAAGAATATTGCAATATTTGATCAGCCTAACTGACCACTCCCAGATTGTTTTGACTACCTGCTCCAGTTAAGAATAACATCACGGAGAGCTGCCTAATAATAAAAGAACAGAAGCCTTTGGCTTTAGACCTTTGAAATGTTAGAAGTTGTATCACACTCACCCACAGGTGCCCCTCAGCCTTATTTACACCCGTCACTGCACAACTATTTGCATTAACAATCTTTCCACCCATTCAAGCAGCAGAACTCCATAATGAACCTCGTCACCCCATAACCTRGATGCCTCTAACCCAGCAGAGTGTGAACTACAAGATACTGTGTGTAATAGAAGCATCACTGCTCTTCTGCTGAGAAGTTACTTAAGCCTAAGTAGGAAAGATTCAGCATCACTTACAGGATTCAGCAAATGAGTTAATAATCCCCAAAACATGCCACAAGCTCTAGCTTAGACACAAATGTGACTTTTTCCCTTTGACTGTAGGAATTACAGGAGCTAAACTTTCAAAGTGTCTTGTGCTATATGCAGAACTCAGGCCACTTATTACTGTCAGTGTAAGAGCAGTTCTGATAGTTTKTAATTGAAAAGCCTGACCAATTCGRACTAATAAGTCTACAGGACACAGTGCAAGTAACAAAGTGAACATAGACATGAAGAAAACCAAATTCTATTTGATCTATCATGTCTATTTAGTTTTACTTAATTTACTTCAGACGTTTACAAACCCTTCATAGCAGAAGACCCATGTACAGCTCCTACTTCTCCCCATGATAACACAAAGGAAAAGAGGAAAAACTGTAGTAAAAGTTATAAATGTACACGGTAGTAAAGAATTTCTTGGACAACACTGATGAATCCATAGTCTGTTATAATTTCACCCACATGACACAGCAGGTGCTTTCCAGACACAGAAGGTTAACCAAGAAGTGCAATCCAAAGTTTGACTCGGGTCAATTTCTAAATTTTCCCATGTGCTCTGGGCATTGCAAAAGGGTTATTGCATCCTCTGCCCTGACTGACCTCTGCCTTTGGATTTAGGACATCACCTCGCCCGATGGACATCCACCAGTGACACCAGTGCAGTACCACAGCACTAGAAACCAACAACAATCGATACACGGCCCTTGCGATGCAGCTGCTGCCCGCAGAGCCCGGCGGGGTGAGCAGGGGAGCGGAACAGCAGCGAGGCGGTGCCCACCTGCCCCGGCCAGCTGGGCCCTCAGCCCGGGCAGAGCAGCTGACAGCCACAGCCACACCGCCAAGCTTTCCTTCCTTCTTCCCCGCCAGGCTGGGCTGCGCCGGGGCCCGCTCACACACAAGGTGCGAGGTGACATGGGCCCCTCACGGACCGCCCAGACTGCCCTGTCCCGTCCAGCGCAAGTGCCCGCCGTCCTGGCACGGCTGTCCCGAACCCCTCGCCGCAGCCCGACCTCTTCCCCGAGCATCTCACGCCAGACCCGCCGCCCCGCCCCGGCCCCGCGGCGGCACCTGCTGCTGCCCCGGCCGCCCGACCCCGCTACCGGGCACCCCGCTCCCCGTGCCCCCTCACCTGCCGCGGGGCTCCGTGCGGCGGCGGGGCAGTGCCGGCGCTGCCGCTGCCGCTGCCGCTCCCGTCCCGCTGCTCCCGCGGCGCCTCTCGGGGCTCCACTTCTGCTTCTGCCGTCACCGGGAAGAGGCGGCGCCATCTGACCCCGCGGCCGCCCCCGGGCGCCCATGGCGCGGGCTCCCCTCAGCCCGCCGGGCACCGCGCTGCGCTCTACCCGAGCGGGGCCGGCATTCCTCGCCCCGTCCCTCCACCTGCCCCGGGGCTGCTGTCCAGGCGGGCTCCCCGCTGTCCCTGTCCCCTCAGGGTCCCGTCCCTCCACCTGCCCCGGGGATGCTGTCCAGGCGGGCTCCCCGCTGTCCCTGTCCCCTCAGGGTCCCGTCCCTCCACCTGCCCCGGGGCTGCTGTCCAGGCGGGCTCCCCGCTGTCGCTGTCCCTGTCCCCTCAGGGTCCCGTCCCTCCACCTGCCCCGGGGATGCTGTCCAGGCGGGCTCCCCGCTGTCCCTGTCCCCTCAGGGTCCCGTCCCTCCACCTGCCCCGGGGCTGCTGTCCAGGCGGGCTCCCCGCTGTCCCTGTCCCCTCAGGGCACCTGAAGCGCGGTGTCCCCTCTGCCGGGGTGGCCTGTCCCGCCTCTCCGAGTTGCTTCTCGTCTGAGGAGGGCGACTGAGCYTTAGCAAAAGGCTTTATAACTTCACTGTCGCTGCAATTACCTTGTGAAGTTGAAACTGATTTCAAGTGATCCGCTACAGCTGTGTCACATCGCAGTTTAGGAGCTGCTCTGCTAACAGTGATATCCTGCTTGCAGAGCRAGCTCTGGTACATTCGACTCCAAGTTATAAGTCTTGCCCCAGGCCAATTTGATAAAAGCTAGGGAAAATCCCTACACCSGTAGGCAGGATAACAAGGTCATCACAGGGAACAAGCCATGCCAGTTCAGTGGACACTAAAATAATGCCTAAAAACCAAGGCTAGGGATGCCGCAGCATTTGCAGGGAAGCTCCTGGCCATTTCTGCACGGGCTGTGCCACGTTACAGTGGCAGAKCCTGTATTCCAAATGCTGATTCCCAAACACTGATGTTAAGTCTCATGGAGACAGTTTATCATCTCCCTTCCTTCCAACACTGGTTGCTGGCACAAGGGAATGAAAAGCAGAGGTCTTTTAACAGATTTATCTACTCTGTTGAGAGGAAAAATAGTTTTCCATCATTTCAGTCAGCATTATAAATGTTTGAACAGTAGTTGAATATCAGTGGATACTTTCRCCCTATACGTTCAGAAACTACTGAAACAAAATGATGCCTGTAATGGGTTTCTGCACCAAATGCCATGAGGAGTACTASCTAGCTACACAGAAGAAGAAAATATCAAATGTATCCCATCCTTTTGCAAGAGCAATTTGGGAAACCTTTCCCAAAAGCAAACTAACAAGCCTTTATCATGGTCAAAAATACCAAAAGGCTTCAAATGAGTATGACTTATCAGAACAGAACTGAAGAACACATTCAAAGTATACCACCACAAAAGGAAAAAAAAAAGCTGAAACCCAATACCAGGGAAAGGTGTGGTTCATTTTAAATGCAAAACAAAAAGATGACCATTGCAATCTTATCATGGTTCACTATTTCATGAGCCATCTTGCAAAAGACTCTTCACATTTTTTTCAGTGATGTATAACCTAGGAAAWGTTTCTGTCTTTATAGCATATAATTCAGTTACAAACTCACAGAACAACATCTTATAGGAGACATGATGGTAAAAGAATGGGAATAACAGAATACATATCAATCACACCATGATGTCTCTCCCAAAATTTATTTTTAGCTCTTCATATTAAAAGCCTTCAATGTTTCATATTGAAGCTGCCTTTGAAATTATGTGAACAGTGGCCAAAAGCAAGAGCCAAGCAGCCAACTACTCCAGCAGAAGCCAATACCCAAACATCCATTCACACCACGGAGCGATGAAGRGTGCAGGTGATCCTGGACATTTTACAAGCAGGAGATGACAGTATTCACTTAATGCCAGCTGTCAGATCCAGAAATCAYTTGGGTCCTTTGACAGTGAATCCGAGTTGCAGCACACACCAGCCCCAGCAGCCCCTCCTGGTTCTGCTTCKCTTGGCCAGGTACCAAAAGCCTCCTCAGCAGTCATATGGCACAGCTTCAGCACAGGAACCACCCTTGAGCAACCGAGAAGCCACACAGGCACAGAGCTGCTCATCTTTCTGGTGCTCAGAGCTGTGCTGCAGTGGTTAAACACTGCTGCAAAGGAAACAYTTGGTCTGGACATACCTGTGGTTGTGCCTCAGCCGTGTTTTGGAAGGACAAATAACACCCAACATTTCTTGCATGACCTTAGACTTACCTGATAAAACTCTTAAAGCTGAAGAGTCATTTATACAGCCAGAGAAAATAKGTATGTTGGAGATCGTAACACTGAATCTTGTAAATTGCTGGATGTAACAAAATCTCAGATGGAGTAAGCGATCCTTAAAACCAAACCAATAAAAGAGTAACTCTTAGAAACACCAGCTGTTACTCTGCACATTCACTAGACCCAAAATAAGAGTACTCAGACATCCTCACAATCCCAACAGATTTGAGTTATTATCAGCATCAGCAGCTCTGCTGTTAAACTTCCAAAATTCAAAAAATGAGAACTTCCAGGCAGACAACAGAATTTCCAGTAAAGAGTATGGATCTCATAGTCACAGATAATTATCAGGTGACATTTTCGGTCCTTTTTTGCAGCAAAAAGACTTGTAGATGCATGCTGAGGAGAGGTGTGGGAAAATTAGTTCTCAGAGTTGAAAAATCTGCCCCAGCAGAAGATTTTGTGTTTAAAAAGGAGAATGTTAACCACTAAAATAAAATCTTCCTTCCTTTATTCTTTTTTTTTTTTTCCTGTTTAACTTTTTTCTTATAATTTTAAAAGGCCTCTTGAATTGTTGCACAAAATATAATCACAATTCATACTATGAGATCTAAAAAGCGAGGTTTTTCAGCTGGGAGTACCGTTCTACATTTTGGTCATAAATCTCTCAGAAAGAGTATTTATAGTGTTCACACTGACACTTTCTTAATTACAGCATTGAAAAGTTCAACCCTGTCTTGTATTTGGTAATGAAGTGTTGATTGCTTCCCCTGAAGAATAAAGCAAGGCACGAAAGAGAGTCACAGGACTGACTAGGCAGCCTTGTGGAGATGATAAATAATGGTCACAAAACTGGTGCCACTTCCTCATGGGAGCTACAAAGAAAATACAGCTTTTGTTTAGCAGACAGAAGTTGAAAAGCTTTACCCCATCAATTCCAAGAAATGTTAAAGAGTCGTTAGGCAAGAGGAACAAATATTTTAGAGACTGTCACAGATATTTTCTAGCCAAAGGATTTACTAACCTGAACAACACTCCTTAGCAGGATGCATGTTAGTGCCAGTAGATTTTCTCATTAGAGCTGCAGAATTATAACCAGACATTTCATAAAGAAAACTTAATTTTCAAACTTTGCTTTTATGAACTTTTTATCTGCAGGACTCAAGCTGATTTTAAACATGTCAAGAGAACTTGCATACTATCTCAGAGTTGAGATGGCAAGACCTGCTGCAGTCTGGAGGGAAGAGGGGAGGGAGGTCCCTCTCAAGGACTGTTGTCACTGGCAGCTCCTAGTGAGAATAGCTTCAGCTACTCTGGGAAGCCTTGATCAGGAGTTAGTGATCATGTTTAGTGTCTCAAAGGGCCTTTGTAGCATGAGGCTGACCTTGAGAATGATGTCCAGCCATACAGCAMAATTCAAGTAATGAATTTTACAGGGCACCCACCTTCAACACCATCACACAGTTTGTGTGACAGGTCCAACAGCTGCAGCACATCTCAGCACAACAGCTCAGGCTYCTTGGAGAGCATCTCTTGTAGAAAGAGTTCCAGTGCGTACTTGGCTCCGTTCTTATCAGAGCTGCATTTTAATTGTGGTAAATTATTGTCACTTAATCATAATATTTAAAGTAAATATTGACTTAAACTACTGAGGTCACTGGCAGAAAAGCTGACATGAAGGAAGGGAGGTTGTACTTGTAAGTGGCTGGCCTGTTGCCTGCTGAAATGTTTGTCTGAGTCCTCAAATGTCGAGCTAATCCTCAGGTCAGTCACCCTGTCCCTTGTTATTTGCAAGATCTCCATTTATAAAAACTTCTGAGGAGTTACTGCCCACTGGGCTCATACACAAAATACAGTGCTGTCCCTTACAATTCCTGTAACAATTTGCATTTTTAGATGTCAAAGCAATTTTTAAAAAATAATGRAAATCATTATAYCACATTTTCAAAGGCATCAGGCCCCGAGGGTGAGGAGGTTTGCCAAAGATCTCACAGCAGTTACATGCCTTGGGCAGAACAYGGCTTCCAGGTTTTATCCTAATGTCCTGCCTTTGGAATGGCATTTCCTCATAGCAAAACTCTGTGCCAGAAGAAACCTTTTCATTTATTAGAATCATGCTTGCAAAAGTTTCAGACAAGCAAAAACTCTGCTGTGTGGTTYGGGATGCTCAACAAAAACCTTTTAAAAATACATGTTTTGTAAAAATAAAAATATTTGAAATAAGTGTCAAAGTGCATTTTTTATACAAATGCACATTTTACACATTAACAAGCTGTTTACTCAGCRTCTTGAGCCAGCTTTGGTTACAGAAAACACCAGTATGTTTAMAGGGCCTGCAAACCCACCTTCAGATGAAGAGTTAAATATTACAGTCACTACATCCACAGCAATAAAACACCAGCAGCTCATTACCAGTACTATCAACAGGGAGTTGATGCTAATGTTACAAGGCCTCAACAGAAAAAGGCAGAAGGCTCTGCAGGGAACGAGATGAAATTTTTTCCCATGCTTTTTAAGCCAATTACACAAAAATCTTTCATAAAAATAATGTGATTTTGAGTGGGAAGGGCTGGGAAAAAAATAGCATTTGACAATAGTTTCGAATTAAGTGAGTTGTAACTCAGCAAGCAACAGTCCAGCTCTCTCCCTAGGTGACTTTCAGCCTTTCATTTATTTCCCACCACAGAGTAGCACCACGGGTGAGTTGAGCAGAGAAAAGGCTCTGCTACCATCTGCTTTAGCTTGCTGCTCTCACTCATTATCCCTGGAAGYTCAGAGAGGTGTAGGAAAGGTATCTTAAGGCAGGCTGGGCACAATGAGCAGGGCTGAACCCGAACCTCCAGCCACTGCTCTGAGCTCACCCCTGGGAGCCACAGGAGGATCTCACCATGAGGAGAACACACACCAAGGCTTCTCTCCATTGTAACGTTCCTTTTTCCTCCCATTCTGCTGAACTCTTCTTAACACTGATTTTGCTACTGCTGGTGGAAGCTTTCTGGGACCATAAAACAGAGGTAGCCCAGGTCTTTCTCTGCTTTCTACATGGCTGATTGCAGGGATTTATTATTGTGCAAGGCCTTCCCTSGGGGCACACAGGAAGGGAGGAGAAGTTCCTTGCATCTGTGCTCATTCATGCATAGATCGGCTTTAATCTGACACATGCTGCATCAGAAAAGTTTAGAAAAGCCCTCCAGTTAATCAAAGCATGAGAATCCTCTGGGGATGAAGAGAGCATGCTGGTCCTAGCACAGACAAGCATGTAATCATGCAAAAACACATGTCCAAATCTCACTAAAATCAAAATATGATTGAAGAATTAATGATATACTTGGGTGATAAYTTCTGAATAGGGATAGAATGAGAGAAACTCTTCAGGGATACGCCTTCCAGATGCCTGTGCCTTGGAAAAAGAATCCATCTGGTTGTATCTCCAGGATCAGCATATTTGTATAGAATGCAAATCATTATTGCAACTGCTGTTTTGTTTCTGCACTGTAGTCATAACTCAGTGAGTCACGTTAAAGGTTCAAAACTTGCTGTTCTATTTTTTGTGATAAGCATCTTTTCAACACGCAGGGTTAAAGATCCTGTGTGCCCACAGATCAAGGTAGGAGCTGGTACTGGGTGATCTGCAACCATAATCTGCAATAAGAAACTTCTGAGTATCCTGGGGGGCAAATTTACCTTTGCTGCTTCAGAAGAGCCTCAGTTTAGATGAGCAAAGGACCATTTTTCAGAAATTCAGACAGATATCAACAACCACATATGCTTGCTGATCTCAAATGTGTGTGTGTGTCTATGTAGCTAGAATCCTATAATTTCACTTATCATATTGAAWAACATCCTTTTACATCTCCAAACAAATTATATTTGTGCAAAATACAGAAACTTCGCAGTATGTTTGTCAATGCCAGATACCAACACCTCTCAATCACTAACATTTCACTGAAAATCTGAACTTAGACAGTCTATGAAATGTTTCTAAAATAAACACAAAATTTTAAGTCTACAGAGAAAAAAACAACAAAAAATAACCAACTTTCTTTCAGTGGAAAATTTCTTATGTCCTCCTCATTTAACAGGAGGCAATGTCTAGAATGAACAATCTAGCAATGTGARTTTACAAGTGATTATTTCACCTGATTTCCAGTTAAAAATAGCTTGGTTAACTTCAGCTGAGCATCCAGGATTTGTGTGTGCTTGTAATGATTAAAAAAATGTCACACACATACACAAAAATTGTTTCATCTTTCTTATTAGACTGGACTAGTAATTTTCAAATACCACCCCCTCTTTCAAAGAAAATGYTTTTTAAATTTCCTTTCTGATTAGGAAACTCCTTCTGTCCTAGAGCTAAGCTACAGAATATTTTACAGGAGAGAAGACAAAGGCTGGAAAACAGARGGCTCTGCCAGGTAATTTAAACCCAGCTGTGYTCTCTCCAGAACCTTTTTGCCACAYGGGGGGAATTATTTAACCCCATTTTTGCAAAGGATAACTGCCCTGCTGAGCCTCAAAGGCAGCAATAGAGAGCTTACCTTTAATCCTCTGCAGAATAATGAGTGGTACACTGCTGGGACTGGTGAGGCAGTGTCAAAYGGAGGTTTCTTCCTCTTTGTACTCTGATTCCACCTGGGTAAAAGCACACTGTTAAGACCYCTTGAGCATACAAAATCTCTAATCAAGATTTCAACAGCGTGGGCCTTTTAGCTAATTTAAAATTTAAAAGAAAAAAAAAAAGTTGTCACTTTTGATGACACTTATTTCTTAAGGACAGATTTTGTTGTGGCTGCTGCCAGCAGGGAAAAAAAAATAATAAAAGAAGTTCTAAGAAAAAACATGGAACACTAATCCTGAAATATGTCCCTTCCAACCATCAGGGCTCTCCTCTTCTAGCACCCGCATGGGCTGAGCCCTTTTCACACTGTCTCACTTGCAGCACGCATCAATCACATGGAAATGTATTAATAATGCTCCCACCTGAGACCAGCCAAAAATTGTAACAGTTTYTGGTTGTCTTAGGCAAATTTTGAATTCTTTGCTTTCTGGTTTCTAAATCTTTGGGGTTCTCTTTTTGTTTTAAGTTTTTTTCCATATCCAAGGTGTTTATAAGTTACTTTTTTTGACAAAAACTAACAGTCGCAGGGACTCTGCTCATTGAGCTTTTAGGAAAACATAAAATATCTTTAATCCTTAGGAAGAAAAAGAAATCAAAACCCTGACAATTGAAAAAACTCATGTCTGTTTTGARATATGCATTTATAATATATATGAGAACATTCAGCTTGTGTTCAGCCACGTGCTGTCTGGACAAAAATAGCTTAAGCATGGAACCAAGGATTTAAAAGTTAGACCAGAAAACAATGCAYGGACTGTAACACAGGAAGGAATTAGATTAAGAGAAGGTTCACTTTGTTAACAACTGATAATTGGCACTCATTTTATTTCTTTATTTTAAAAATAGTGAATACATTGGAGGTGAGTAATACTAGTTTTCAATTGATTTATATGCAAATAATATTCAGACTTTATAATTAGATAAATCTTTTTAGAAATAATTAGAATTTTAACAGGTTGAAATGCAATACAAACATTTATATCAAAACAGAGTTTAAATATGGYAAAACAGAGCTCATTTTCTGACATATTTTATGAAAACAAAAAAAAAAAAGTGACACTAATTGACCACAAAGAAAACACAGACCACTTAAAATAAAAAATCGTGCAGAAATATAGCTGGAGGAGAGGTTCCTTGTAGGACCTCTAAGGAAAAGTAATAAAATCCTGCTCCCAGTGAGTGCCAGTGCCCAGCTTTGCCCTGGCGTGGCAGCACAGATGGGGGAACACTCAGAGCTGCTGCCTTGATGACAGACATCTTCAACAGGCTGAGGAGACCTTGGCTACTGCTGTGGCAGGAAAGCCTCGGTTACAGCAAAGACAAAAGCTAAATTTGCTTTTTGATGATTTCTGTAGCGTGACAATAGCCAGGCTTTAGCACCGGGCAGTGCAAATAGCAGCAGTGTTGCAGCAAGGATCAATTTTGCTAAGAAAGACAGCAAAAGAACATCTTTGATACTCCAGAAAGAATAAAACAAAAGGTTTCCAGCCTCCTATCACAGTGGACAGCAGTGGGGTGCTTTTATGCCAGGGAGGAGATTAGTCAACAGAACAAACCATTCTTACCCCGTGTCCGCCTCTGCCCTGCTCTGCTTTTAGCTACTGTCTTGTGAAGAGCAGCTTCCTACCCCCAAAAGATGAGAGAGAAGGTCAATGGAAAATCAAGGTATTGCCAGACTGTGGCTAATTTTTTTTTTGTTTGTTTTTTTCAAAGAGAGGAAATAATGTGTGCAGAGCAGCAGAGGTTCATACTGGGTCAGTCAGGAAGTGTGGGGCTGAGAATTTACAGACAGGTATTTTTGTTTTGTGGTTCTCTCAGAGAACAAAAGTATACAAGAAAACTTTTTTTGGCTAAAAAAATGCAAAGTTTGAGTTCACCTACAGCTAACTGAGGTATTGACATTATGTTTCACTCTGAAGAATGTCACTTTAAGTGGAATACTTTGCATCTGTGGCTGCAGTTATTACAGAAATGCTAAATTTCTAAAACCAGGGCTCCTTTGGATTGCAGCACAGATAATAACAGAAGGAGGACAGGAAGACAATGAGAGATTATTAACTCTATTCCCACAGGTGAAGAGCTGAGGCGTAACTGGTTTCAAGCTGAAGTTTCACACACATTTTCATCCAGCACTTACAGTGAAAAAAGGCAGTCCCTGCTTCTGCTGTCCTTGTCTGCTTCTTGCAGTCTCTTCCCCAGCTCAGCCCATGTAGGTCAGAAAGAAATCTGAAAACAAAAATCCAAAATTAACGCTGTGAATATGGTAAGTAATGGAAAAGAGAGGGTCAGCTGGAGGTATATCTCTTTAAGTTACAAAACTCCTTTTAATTTGGCCTTTCATGGTTGTTACTTATTGGCAGTAAGCGAGCTGATAATCTTTACTGCTGTAAATGGCCATGAAAAATTAATGCAACAGAACCACTCAGAAGCTCACAAGAGCAGTCCTTGAACAGCACAGTTGGCTGAAATACCTGGAATTCAATCTGCGTGTTACACAGTTACATCCACCCTCTGATGAGGAAGCTGAAAATAGAGACTCTGTAATTAAGCAAAGCACTTTGTGTTTTGAAATTCGTTAATGAAAAATCCAACCAGCCAGCAAACAACTGATTCCTGTGATGACAAAGAGAAAAGGAARAATCTGTTGTGCCAAGACACCTGTGAACAACTTAAAATACTTTAAGCTATATCTCAGTTGATGTAAAACAGGAAAACAAAATAGAGTAAGAAGTTTGTCAATGATTCACTAAAAAATAAAAAGGATTTTGCAAACAGGAAAAGAATCACCAAATTTTTTGAAAACCTCCATGATGATTAAAAAGAAAAATCCACACTAATAATTTCTGTTGAAATATTCATGCAGCAAAGTYGAGAGCAGAGCTGCCTTGGAAATGCTATTTCTTGCTGACATATGTTTTACAGATATTTTTTAGACCTTCAGACATCATGGTTTTATTTATGTGTGTGCTGAAATTTGCTGTCTTCATAGGCTTCTTCAAAAATGGTTTTTAATCACTCTGTCAAAAATCAGGCTCTGCAGAAAAATTTGGATCAACTGAARAGAAAAAATGCTGCAGTTGGTCCTCAGTGTGTGTGGACCCCTACACCAAGCTGGTTCAACCCTTCCTCCTTTTCATTTTTACTGTTGAAAGATGAATGTTGGAGGAATAGGTTGGTTCTATCAGCATAATAAAGATGTTTTTCAATTAGTCTTCCCTTGGAGTGAAAGARACCGGCAGTGTTTCTGTTGAGGAAAAAAAAAGAAAAAAATGGCCGTACTTCTTGTACCAAACCTCTGCAGAGGAGAAGAGAGCCCAGGCAGGGTGACAATCCCAGCTGATTTTACAGGAAATGCCTTTTTAAAGAAATGACAGACACATTTTTAGCAGCTGATTTGCAACGATTTGTTCAAAAAAGTACCTTAAAATCCCAAACGCAGAACAGACTCTCTGTTTCTGCAGGGTTTGTTGCAGATTCTGAGAACAAAGAGCAGAAGAACAAACCGAAGGACATCACTGAGGCTGTGTTGTGGGTTTGTAGCACCAGGTCCCATCTCAAACCCCACCACCTGAGCTGCTGCTGTTGTGTGGCCATGGCCAGGCCATTTGCACTCACACAAGAGCAATCGTGGCAGATTTGCTTGTTCATATTGCTACRGACAGAAACTTGAGCTGGGCTAAGCCAAACTCTTCCAAAGTATCCAGGAGAAATCCATGAATTCCATGGAAAGCAGTTGGCTGTTCATTTTCCTCCCTTATTTGCCCTCAAATCGTTTGGACAGCAAAGATGGTGGAGGTCAATGTCGCAAAGGGGACAGGGACAATTTTTCTCCCCAGACATCCCAAGAGAACAGCAGCACTTCAAAAGACTCAGCCTTTTTCAAGGGATCAGAACATCTCATTGCATCCCAGTCCCTCTATTTTTTCAGCTACCATTTGATACAATCATGTTGGCAAAAAAGAAATACATTATAAAGCATCAGTTGTTGATGGCAACTTTAACATCTTCTGCACTCCTTTCCCAAAGGCAAAGGATTATGTAATAAAAAGAAAGTCAATATTACAGCACTGAGGTTTGRAATTAGCATGATAAATTGAATTTTAAAACAATACTGGCCCTATCCTGTACATTCAGATAATATAACAGGGCTGGTGATTTATAGATGCTGCCACTGAGGCTATAACRCAGAAGGAGACTGCCAAAGTAATATTCCTATTCATATATGTCACATTACATTTATGTGTCCCTTCTAGTACATTTGCTCAAGCTGGAAGGCTGTGCTGTGTGGGCTGTGAGCCTCATTCAGGGAACTTGYTCCAGTTCCAATTCCACTCCTCCTGCCTGAAGCCCTCAGAAAGCCTTCCAGGAGCTCCTGGCTGCTGTGGTTTCAAGCCAGTGACCCAGAAAGACCAGCAAGCGTCTTTGAATTATTCAGATTCCTAAAATTCTCCTTTCCCAGGATGTTAAAATGTTACCCATGCTACTCTGGCGCTTGCTTTGTTATTCATACCAAGATCAGTGTGCATTCTTCTAGTCCCAGGTATGCCATCCTGCCTTTTAATGACAAACTCGAGATGGTTCAGTGAGCCCAAATGCACCAGGTGTTTCCGTCCCCAAGATCTGCTGCTTTTGCACTGCATTTCCACAAGCCATGCAGAGGGCACATCAGTCCACAGCAAGAAAGGACACAATTGCTTTCCTTCTCCCTGGGAGCTGCAGGGCACAGATGAAGGAGCAGCACAAGATTCGCTGACCAGTGGTACTTATTTCCATTAGCTGCAGTTTATAAAACTTATCATGTGTGGGCACATGAACAGAGCACTAAACACAGGTAGGATCCCTCTCCTGAGAATTACCCCTCCTCAGCCTCTGATCCGTCCCTCTGCTCTGTCTAATCCTCTTAGTTTGTTGCTCGGCTGCTTCTTCTGTGATACCATGGTGCCACTCACTGCCTGCATCCAGTATTAGCAGACTTTCTGCTCAGAATTCGTTTAGGAGAAATGTTGCTCAGCAGAATTGTAAAAGTTTCTGGCATGGCTCCTAAGTGCCTCTCTTCATGCTACACACCCCCTGGGCCTTTCTCAGCTTTCTCTTTCAAAGGGGACTCATAAGTGAGCAACTAAATCTAATTGCATCAGCAAAGTCACCTCCAGACACCMCAACAGCCACCTGCCTTGCACTGGAGACAATTAATGTCATTCCACTAATTTTGATGTTTCAAAATTTTGACTTTCCCAGTTTCCCAGTGATTTYTCTCAGGTTTTATCATTTACCTCAYCCACGCAGGCTACTTAGTGCCTAGTGATCTCTTTCTAGACAGTTTACAGCAAAGATGGATTAAAGATCAGTTTAGCTATGAGCTCAGCTGTTTCAGTCTGCCAGCTTGACTTTCTCCCAGAGAYAGGCCAGTTTAGCAGCTTATCTTCTCAAATCTGCTCTGGCACATGTGACCCATATTTGCACATGGCACAGATCCCATGGGACAGCACRTTTAGTCCTTCTTGTGCTGTTGGTTACTGTCCCTTGTAWGACGAGCTTGCTTGGGGTTTGGTGATTGCTGCAAGAGCAGGCACACAGGTGTGTGTAATATCATACTGCAGATATTACCACAGCRAGGGAACAGTCAGAACAGTTTCTTGTATTAAAATTAAGCTTAAATAAAATGAAAGCAAAAGTCTACAAATTTATAGCTAGAAATGAATGTGAGGTACTGYACTATGAGAAACTCAGAGCATCAGAGTTTCTCATAGCTTAGGAGACTCTATTCAGACTTCCTTCATAGTCAGAACTACAATTTGTATTTTATAAAATACAATGCTTACTAGTAGCAGCAGTAAGAAGACCCTAATGCAACTTAAAAATAAATCTTTATTCTTACCATCAGGTTTCAACAGCCTTCTTTAATACCTGCTCAAGGCCTTGCTCAAGGCTGTGTTTGGTCTTCAGGATGAGTAATATTTTCCTAGGTAATGATTTGCTCTTGGGAGATCTAGCTGATTAGCTTCCTGATAACCTTGGATGGAGAGCATTAGGGAAGAGCAAAATGACATTATAAAGGAAAAAAAGAAAAAAAAAATTACCAAAGAGAAGACAAGGACTCCCTGCCTGGACACCTGCAGATTGATGGGTTTGTTTGTTAAGTCTGTATTTTAAGATCGATCCTGAGGAAGCTCAGATTTATTCCTGAACACGCTTTGAATGTGACGAAGTCCAGTGACGATCAATTTTCAATGTTATTACCGCGGAGAGGGTCGTGACCATCAGTGTTTGCCAATCTGCCTGCGAGCCCGCAGTGGTGGTACCGGGTGGCATCTGTCCTGTTCGAACCCCAATCGCCCGAATCAGGCTCATTTCCTTCCCGAGCCATGGAAAGCACTTGCCCTGTTCAAACCCCAATCGCCCGAATCAGGCTCATTTCCTTCCCGATCCGTGGAAAGCACTGTCCTGTTCAAACCCCAATCGCCCGAATCAGGCTCATTTCCTTCCCGAGCCAT
>NW_026623405.1:320939-329586 GCF_030028575.1 Malurus melanocephalus
GAAAGGGGAAAGGATACCGAGCAGCCAAAGCCTGCGTGCGACTTTCTTTTGCCTTTAGCAGAAAAGGCTCAACACCGAGATTTCGGCTCTGATTTCCAGTCTCAGATAAGTCTGTTTAATTCGTGACACTCAGCGAAGGGAACGCAGTCAATTCCTCATCCTGCAAACAAACCACAGCTCTGACGGGCAGTCACCATGAGGTGGAGCCGTGCACCAAATCCCAGCCGCGAATAAACGGCGACCAAGGGCTTTTAGCTCTTTTTTTCTCCCACTTCAGCCGGGTTGATCCTCAGGCCCCATCCAAAGTCAGCTGATGTTTACAGGCAYCGATAAATCAAGCAGAAATTGCTGACGGTAATGCTCTCGCTATTGATCGGGTGCTGCAGGTGATGTTTAGGGGAGGGTTGGCCATTCCCACCATTCCCTGGGTAATAGGGTTGTTTCGGGATACAGTCAGACTCCAAGGACGGGGCTGGTGAGATAACGCTGTGGGATTCTGTTCCCTTCCTGTCCTGGTTACCCTTGTACAGCCCCTTGATTTTGAGGCTTAAACAGGGAACGAGAAGTWTGAGTGAGATGCAGAGGAGCTGATACAGGTGCTTTTCTCTAAGCTGCCTCTTGACCCTACAATCTTCTTTGCCCCTGTCAGCCAAAACCTTCAGCTTTTCCTACAAGGATATATTCTTCTCCTTGCCCCTCTTTGCTCGGGGATTGGTGTTTGCTGGCTGCCAGGTTGGATGCCTTGCTTCAGCCAGAAGATGAGCCAAGCCTGTTCACAGGAACTGGAGGGACAGAACACCTGAACATCAATCTCATACGTCTGTTGGCACCTCAGGCGAGGATGGGTGGTTGTTTGAAACTGCTCCAAGCCAAGCACTGTGATTTGGTTTCAGCTGAACTGTTCCACCTTGAAATGGCTATTCCATTCCTGGTGTAATTTTCATTAAGAGAAATTCGAAAATCTGCAGGGTATTAATTTTGCAGGAACACTATTTCCCACTTAAAAACAAACATCTTGGGAAAAATTCCCAAGAAGATCTGAATAACAGATCTGTAACACTGACAGGCAACCCCTGTGATCATTGCCTTTCATTGCCTGGGGTCTGTTTAAGCTATGAATCCCATCTGTRATGTACAAGGATGGCTACTGAACATCCTGATAAGAGAGTTGTGATTTGTCTGGAAATATATCCTAAAAATAATCTTTTCTGGTATTTGATGTCATAAAGGGAATATTGTCATTGATTACCTCACTGATATGTAACTTTCTGTCGGCAAACCTTTCACAGTAAGGTTATAATAAAATCACTCTTCAGCATCTCTGCCAGATATTCAACTCTTTATTTTCTGTTCTGTCATATAAGCWGAGTAATTTATATGCCTTCAATACAAAAGGTGGTTATTATATGTTTCAAGAAAGAGATTTGACAATACCTGCCTTGTAAGAAATACCGAGTCACTGAGAGGCAAGGCAAAGGAAAATGCTGTAAATCAAGAGGTGACAAGGCAGTTTTCAGATGGAAGATTAGAACACTGTTCAGGGTTCCACAAACAAATATGTTGAGTTATAGACAAAAAGCCACTTTCTAGCATTTGTCCCCTGTTGCTGCAGTCCTTTTAGGGACATATATCCCACTGAAGTCAAATCATGTCTATAAACTAAATTCCAAAATTAATCCATAAGCAGAGTCTGACATGGAAATGCTTATTATTAGTTTGATTTGTACAAGATGTATAGATACGATTTCAAATAAAAGCAACATTATGGAAAAAATTACGTCAATTGCAGTTTCGTCTGAATAAGRACTGCACAGTATGAATGTGTCCCAAAATAACACATCTGCAGTGATCTAAGTGAAGCTTAGCTAGCATTCCCTGCACTGTATTTTTACACAGGTAATTCTGTGTGACTGCTTAACCCCTCTGAGACATTGATTTGACAAAGGGRTGGGGTAGAGCCCCTTGCTCCACGCAGGGAGAAGGAGCAGTGGCTGCCTTCCAACCTGTACCACGATGGGAGAGGATGTGTTTTAGCTGGGGGACTAAGAACCCTTTGCTTTTTGCAATTGCCCCAAAAAGTGCCATCACAGGTCTGCTTTCAGCCATCCAGGCCAGCAGCCAGGCASAAAATGTGGAGAGTTAAATACAGCAAGAGCACGAGGTGAGAGAAACACATTTGGGTTGTGAGGGAAAGCAGYGAGGGAGCTGTGGAAAGCTCCTGCCTGGGTCTGTGACCAGGGCAGGTAACCCCAGCCCAGCAGGCAGGATTCACAACACAAAATATTCGGGGTTGGGTGCCAAGAGCTGATGATGCCAACTGCCTTAATCCCCCTGAGGAGAATGCCTGAGCACCGTGGGAAAGAGCAGCTCTTCGTGGACAAACATCCAACACCATCAGTCCAACACTGAACTCCTCTTTAGAGGCTCACAGGACAAACCCACCCTGCTCCTGCCCGTCTGTACTGTCCTGCTTTGCTCCTGGGCCACCTCAGTGGGGACCATCCTGCTGTCCCTGGATGCCACCGTGCTGCCCAGCAGCCCTCAGCAGCCACAGGGAGCAGGGCTTATCCTGCTCCTGGGCAGCTCCTGGCTTTTGCARCATCACAGAKGAACAGSACACCAARGCATGGGAAGAGAATTTCAYCCTCCTGCCAGCTTCCCYTTGAGCAGAGATGTCATTTCCCAGYCTGAGACTGGAAATCCRGACCCTGATTCAGAGAGCAAGGTGAGGTTATCATCAGTTCTCAATTAAAACAGGAAGATCATTGCCACTGAAGATGGAAGGGGACATTTCCTGTCTCAGAGCAGCCCACCTGGGAAAGGAAAAGCAGCCTTATTTTACACTGGGGAGAGGAATGCACGTCACTGCTGTTCTGAGGCAGCAGCTTGGGTTGGAGCCTGGTGACAAGGGATGTGCTCYCTCCTCTAGAGGAGCTGCTGAACTGTGAACATGCAGCAGTGGATTTCCAAGCCGAGCAATACCTGCTGTCTTGAGTGACCTACTTTTTTTTGCACGCTATGTGAATAGAGTTAGGCAACAGTTAATTTGGTGCTGAAAACTAAAACTCTTCATCTGCAAYAATTATCACATGTCTGGTGAATGCCACGGCAAACCTCAGTGCCCCTGACAGCTTTTCTGGGCAGTGCCCCATTTCAGTTCCATGCTTTGGGAACATATCTAGCAGGAACATAGAGCTTTGCTAAACTGAGCATAAAGATTCAAATTCATGTATCAGATCCAACAGGAATTTTGCTTATTACYATGAGAGGTAATTTACCAAATGTACTGTTTTTAAGGTTATGTCTCAAATCACAAAAAAAAAATGAAAAGCATTTTCATGTTGAGCATCCAAGCCAGTCCAAGCTGAGCGAGTGAGGCTGTCAGCARGATGAGCACAGCAGCAAATCCAGCTTTCCCAACGGCCTTGCCACATATCACAAATAAMACCAGCTATAAAATCCCATCCTACGTCACCATGGCTCTTCACTCGGCCCTCTGCCAGCAGGTTTCTCATGATTCCTCCCTACCATTATTTCATTTCACCTGGGTCAGCAAATGCTCACTTATATCTGTACTGATTTATATTCAACCCTAGTTGCWTTTTCACTGAGATTTTAATTATTTGTCACCCATATGGCAAGGAGAAATAAGTTAACAAGTGAATCACTCCTTTGGACTTTGCATTACTGTGCTAAACGACTAATAACTTTTGATTCCAAAGCTGGGATTCACTATGATAGTTCAGTATGCATATTTCATTATGATATGGTACTTTGGTTASAAATTTAATTTTTGAACAACATCTTGTTACCTTGGGAAATTAAATTAAACAGGTCTCATCACAATGGACCCCAGTTACCAGCAAGAAACTTAACCCCGATMGCTGCAGCTCAAAAGCCTGGTGTGTTTTATCTCCCTTTTTTTTCCCAGAATGAGATCCTGGCACCCTAATTCACAGGCACCAGAGCTGATCTCCACAGAGAGTCGCAATCAAGTCAACTCTTTCTTTGCAGCACAAAGGAAATCACATTTCTTTGAAACGCCGAGGAAATCTGAATGTGTGTTCCTGTTTAGCATGATTAAGGTGTCACATAGCACTCCCACGCTCCYCGACACAGAGAACTTCTTGCCGGCTGCTGATGTCAAAGCAAATCAGCTGAAACACGGAGGGGTTCTGAGAAACACAACTAGGACGCGCCAGGCAGGCTGGCAGCGAGCTCCCCTGTGCCAGAGGGACTGGGCAGCATCAGGGACTGCCCCTGCAGTGGGGCACGGGATGGGGACAACCASGAGTGTCCCCTGACCCCCAGCAGGTTTCTAAGACGGGCTTGGGGCACAGATCTTTCGTCATGTAGAAATTTCTCTCTGTGTAAGCTCGTTGTTATAAAACCCTGATAATAACAGAGSCTGTATCCATAGCAATTGGGAATCTCTCCAAGGGGTGCACTGCTTTGCTTTTGGATTTTCCCAAAACCTTCTCTGTGTGTGCTCCATCTTGGTCCAAATCACCCAGGACATGTCTCTCTCTCTCATCACCCTGATGGTTCCAGCTGCCATCCTCTTGCTTTTCTTCAGCTCTTTGTTCTGTATATTTTCGCTCATGTCCTGTGGTTTGTCCACTATTAACATTAATAATTTAGGAAATTGTCTGCTTCTGCTGAAATCAATTCCTGTGCTACTGCTGCTAAGTGCTGGGCCTGGGCCCAAGAGCTGCTATGATGGGGACCAAACAAAGGAAACGAAATGAAATGAGAACAGAGGAAAACAGGCGCCTCATCCTTCAGCCCCCTGAGCATTTAGGTGGGGATGCTCAAAGCCTAAGGAGCACAAGCACCAAATTTCAGCTGAAATCCCTTCATTTCCAGAGGTCTCCCACATGAGTGTTACAATCCTGGTGCTGGAAGAACTCAGCCTCAGTGCAGGAGCCCCACAAGGTCCATCCCCCATGGCAAAGGGACTGACTTGGTGGGAGATGCATCACCCTGTGCCCCTGCAGCTGCTCACCCAATGAAAACTGCAAAGAACCAAAGAGTTTGTGCAAAGCTATTGACAGAAGAGGCTCTAAGTGCCACCATCACAGTGCCAGGGTCCATTTCCCAGAGCTTCACCAACCTCACACAGAAGATGCCATCCTGAGGGTGACTTCCCTGCAAGTGGCAGAGGAAGAAAGGGACCATGTGCCTCAAGGCTGAAGCTGGGGGGACCAAATTCTCCTTATTTCCTTCTCTGGCCTACACAGSAATGCTGCTGAGGGCYTCAYRTGGAGAAACTGTCAACAGCAGAGGKCACGGACTCTGTCTTGAAGAACATTTTATGTTCTTAATCCTTGGTCCATCTTAAAGGACTTTAAGAGCTCTGTGAGGGAGAGACAGAAGACAACAAAATCAGTGATTTAGGGACCAGGTATGCAGACAGTTTGGCTGAGGCAGAGAGGATAAATTCATCTGGTACAACATCACCAAASCTCAACTCTCATCCGTGCTGTCGAGCCATACAGCTGGGCAGCATTTTAGCAGAACTTTTTTACTGTCGTTTTTAARTGTCTGGATTAAGACAGCACTCCCAGCAGGCTGCAGCTGTGCCGTGAGGGCAGGAGAGGCTGGTTGGCCAGTGAAGGGCTAGTGCCAGGGCTGGAGCTGAGGACACAGCATACAGTGAGGACACAACGAGGATACAGCACACAAATCCCCACTGGCACTCCAGGGAAACCAGGGAGGATGGGGACACCCACTGCCACCACTTGCCTCCTCCTCAAGGGCTTGGCTGATGTCCCCAGCGCTTCTGTCCATGGCTGGATCCCAGCATGTCCTCCTCCTGGAGGCATAGGAGGTGTGGACACAATTCCCATTGCCACYGGAGCCGGGGCTGGGCAGGGACGCCGTGCCAGCCGTGATGGGTTTGGGCCCAAAGCCAGCGCAGTCACATAATTAAATAACGAGAGCAGATTAGGCAATCTCTGTGCTTCATGTTGACAGGGCTGGAGGAAAGAACAGAACATGTAATCAAATGAGGGGGGGGGCTCTTTCTTTCTTTATTTATTTTGAAAGAAAGATAATATTATAGCACTGTCAGAGGTGGCATAGCATGYGTTAATTATGCTGCTGGGGATATTTCTTTCTTGTAGGTTTGAGGATAAGACTGAGATTTTTATTAAAGCCTAAGGGAGAAAAGAGCTGGAGGAGCTGGCATTCACTRGGAATTAAGCCCCCAATTCACTTAATGCTTGTTCAATAGCTTCTGCCCCTCCATTTGGCTAACCCCTAAGAACACATTCACCTCTTCACATCAGCAACCTGCAATCAGAACAATCACCTGTAATCCCGCTCCCTCCAGGCACAGACCGATAGCTACGKGGTCTTAATGACAGATCAGGCACGTAAAAAGCACAAATCCACAATCTGCTATCAGGAGATGTCTAAGGCTTCCTWCTTCTGATGATTTCTGCCAAGATATTCCTGCTGAGTCACTGGGTTTGCAGAGCCATGTGCTGGGGGGAGCTGCCAGAGCTGACCCAGGGCAGGGGCTGCTGCTGCTTGTAGAGGTTGAATGGGAGCTGTGAGGAGCACCTGGGCACTTGGGCTTTCCTGGCAACATTGCAAGGCAGGATTKGAGTGAAATTGTGCTGAAGAAATCATCTGACTGCTACAGGACGTGCTTTAGCTGGATTGTTTCACTGGCTTAACAGGCAACTAGACATCCACTTATTCAGCTCCCCGTTTCCCCAACCCAAGGATGTAATTTGGTGACTCACCACCATTCAGGTACCAGTAATGACAGTTGGAGTTTTTCCCCAAACAACTGATTTCAGATACATAATTCATTTAGATCGTGTTAAAAAAATATTCTCCTGATTTTTGTCTCTATGGTGCYGAACACATCACGTAATGCCTTCTGCAGCAGTGACCTGGCTTACCCTGAGTTTGGGAATCATCCAGACGAGAGAGGCTCTCTGCTTTTTTGAGTCACCCCTCCAAAGCGAAATGATCTGCCTGAAAAGTGACAACCCCAGATTGCTTACAGATGTCCCCAGGCTTTAGCAAACCTGCCAAAAATCTCGCTGGAATTAGCAAAGCATCTTCAGTTTAGCAAAAACCTCCTGCGACATGCAAGAAGGTGGGCACCCTCGGGTGCAAGGGGGCTCGTGAACACTCACAGAGGCATTTTGTCCTGTTGGGGAAATGCTGGCTAAGCTAAGGTGACACCATTCCCTGGCAGTGCCACTCGCCTTGACACCTTTTCAGTGGGAAGGCAGCTCGTCACGGCCGAGATGTGTGTGGAGTTGCCTTATTTACTCTCCTGGGGTGGCATGAATCAGAGTTGAAAAGTGCAGTATGTTGAAGTCAACCCATATTGCCATGATGTGCGAGCGTGAGTCACTCAGCAGGGAGATTCTGCCAGGGTCCCTCCTGGACGACCCGGCTGCGTTCAACACGCCRGAAAACCCGCGGATAAAAACATCCCCGCTGACGCACGGGAGCCGAGTAGGCTCTSTGCCTTTTTGGGGAAGCTTCTGAAACGCCAACGTTTCCTCCTGATCGATAATCTGGTTGGCAGAGCAGGGCTTTGAAGCGATCCAGAAAGCTCAGAGCTCTGCTCACACGGCCACTGCAGTTTCTCTCCGGGAAGATGACGTGTGGGGTAACCCCGGGCGCAGGCAGGGGAAGGATTTCTCTTCCAYATCTATTTAAATCTCCTGGAAGAGCTGCTGCTTGCAGGCGAGATAATGCAGGATGAGGAAGGGCTTTCTAGGGACGGGCAAAGAAAATTTTTTTAAAATGAACAGGCCCCATCCTGAGGGCTCGCAGCTGATTTCTGATTTTCCCCATCATCTCCTTTCTCCCTTCTGTCCTCAATAAATGCCATTTGTGGTGTTACCATGGGCTGCTTCACGCAGCAAGTCACACAGGGATTTCTTGGCCTTAAACCCCTAAACTCCTCTGATTCTCCACTCACCAAAGCTGATCCTCCTGTCCCTGCAGCCACCGCAGTGAGGACACCGCTGTCTCGGCGATGTTTTCCATCCTGACTCCAAATACAAGGAAAAGCCACTGACAAGAATATTTCCAGATAAATATCTCATTAATTTCAACCACAGGCAGCCRTGAGTCATTTCCCTTTGACTGCACTCCTCTCTTGCAACCAGAAATTGGGTAGTGGAGGTCTGGTGCTGTGTAAAATTCATAATTATTTTGAAGGGATATCAATAAATTGATAATTATTCTCAAAAAATTCAGGCCTAAAAAAATCCTTCATTTTCTCAAGAGATTTGCTGTTAGTTAATCGCCTTTGCTCCTACTACAGCTGTGGGATAAAATTAAGCCATTTTACTGTGAAACTGTTGGACTTCCTTCAAAGCCTCAAGCAGCAGGCCGGRCTTTCCTTGCCCCATAGTTCTGCCTCTGGTAAATTGTGTCTTTTTTCCCCAAAATAGAAGTGGCACAAGGTGATTGTCACCCCTGGTCACCTGTTCTACTGGCACAGCAGTGCCCTGGGTGGGAGCACCAGGCTGGCTCCTTTGTGCCATGTGGGATTTGGCAGCCTTTCCCTTTTCCCTTTCCTTTCCTTTCCTTTCCTTTCCTTTCCTTTCCTTTCCTTTCCTTTCCTTTCCTTTCCTTTCCTTTCCTTTCCTTTCCTTTCCTTTCCTTT
>NW_026623405.1:329771-336152 GCF_030028575.1 Malurus melanocephalus
GTGCCAGATGTTTCTCTTTTAGACATATTGCTTTTCTTTCCCCTTTTTCTGAAATAACAACAGCTTGACCAGGAGCCAAAGCCCCAGGTTCTAAAATCAAAGGCAGAGCTGTTCTCGGAGCGCAGGTGGCGAGGGGTCAGTCCCTGTGGGTCACACAGTGGCCATGGCCATCTCTGGAGCCTTTGGGCCTGTACTCAACATCCACTTAAAAACACAAAACCAAACGAAGATCCCAGACTGCTTAGTAATCACTGGGGTCTGCCTAAAAACGAGCTGGAAAAGAGTATTTTCCATCAGCTTCCGTGGGGTTTGGATTATACAATTTCACTGGAGAAGAATTCATAGCAGGATGGGGCCCTGGGCCACCACATGGACAGGTCTGTGGGGTCATTTTGGGCTGCCAAGGCCACTCTGAGAGCTGGTCAGGATGCTGACCCTTGGCTTCAGCTGAGCACAGCACTGGAATCAGGGCTTCATTCAGACCCAAACCTCTTGCCAATTATTTTTCATCACTTCACTCACTGCTCGTTAGCCCTGGGTTCACCCTGGTGGCTAATGACCRCTCTTGTCTGAATGCATTTCTAGAGAATAACCAAACTTCAGGAGAAGCTGCTCATTTGTACTAATGAAGAGGAGGGAAAACGTGATGGTGGGGGAGGACAAACACCRTTGTCATCTCATGAATTTCCCTAATTCTCCTTGGGGACGGTCTCTGGTGCTGTGGGTACTCAGAGGTTTTTAACACGAATCACAGGAAGGAAAATTACCCAGACCCAGCCCTTGCTGTGCTGGGACAGCCCCCAGCAAGGGAACGGCCACAGATGGGTTTGGTTCCTGCTGCACTTTAAATCATGGAGAAATAATGGAAAACATCCCATCCACTGGCTCCTCAGCCACCCCACAGCATGTACTGGGAAAGGAAGGGTCCCCAGGCTCCTGAGCACGGTGTCAGCCCAAACCAGACCCCAAAACCCAAAGCACTCCTGAGCTGCAGGATGCCAAGAGCTCTGTTTGGCCACCATGAAGATGTTGGAGCCCATCCATGGACAGGATGGTTCCTGTGGTGTGGCAGTGGACAGCCCCATGTCCCCATGTCCCCATGTCCCTGCTGATGCTCCAGGGATGCACCAGGACAGCAGTGGGGACAAAAAATGGACAATTTTACCAACTAAATTCCACATGGGACAGGGAGCAGGGGGCAGCTGTGAGCCCCTGGGCAGCAGGGCAGGCASAGGAGGAGGAGGAGGAGGAGGAGGAGGAAGGCCCAGGGCCGCAGTGGCTGGTGCTGGAGCTCGGAGCTCGGGCGGGTTTCCTTGGCAGCCGCAAGCTCAGGGCACTCACCATACCTAAGTGAAGATTTTGTCACCATGGAAACATTGATGTCATCGGCTCTGCAGCAGCCTCAACCTCAACTGCAACTTTTTTTTTTTTTTCTCTTTTCCTTCCCCCTCCCCTGATTTGGAGGTTTTATTTATTTATATATTTATTTATTTATATATTTATTTATTTATTTGAGAGTTTCTCACAGGAGATGACCCTGGTGCCAGGCCCTGCTGGAACATCCAGGGATGTTCACCAGCCCCGACCCTCCTCACCCCATTTGGGGGAACTGGGGAGCAGTGGGACAGGGCTGCATTTTGGAAACATTTTTGCATCCCCTGTAAATTGTTTCCCTCACARATTTACTGGATTTCCAAGGAAAAGGGTTTGGAAGATCCCGAAATGTGAAGGAGGTGAGGTGGGCAGAGATGCCCTGCAGCTCTGAGTGAGGAGGAACACAAACTCCCTGTCACAGGCCTGGGGAAGAGCCACCACCGCTCCCTCTCCTGTCAGGAGGAGCCAGACAGACCCTGAAAGAGGGAATTCCACATCTCCATGAGGGATGTGAGCATCCCATGGCCATGCTCCACGGTGGAGCTGTGCCCTGGGGAGCCTCCCCCAGCTCTAAACCAAAAATCCCTCTGGCAATGACACCCAGCACGTTTTATGAAGAAAAGGAGCAACACCTGGCATCTTCACCAGGCTGGAGCACCGAGACTCCAGCCTGAGTTCCAGGGATGGATTCCATCCCGTTGGCCACATCCGCCATCCCCCCGGAGCCTCCTTTAACTTATCAGTYAACAGTGGACTCTTGCAGAAGTCTGGGTCAGACTGTTCCAGCCAAAAATACTCTCCCGAGTTCACTGCAATGTTAGAACAAGCGTTTCACCTCAGCCAGGGCAGGAGAGCGCCGTGCCTGAGCTCAGCTGCCCCTGCACAGCCCTTCCCCTGCTCACAGAGAGCCTTTTTCCAGCTGCAACTGCGATTTTTACAAAGGTCTGATTTATTTTTTTGTTGTTACACTGGACAAATCCTGCTCTTTTCCTTACCTTGAAAGGAATCTTGGTGAGCCCAAGCTCCCCCAGCCCTGCCCCTGCTCATCCCATCCATCAGACCTGGAGAGAGAATTGTGTGGAGGGGAGACAGCTGATAAAACAGAATCAGAGAATGCCATAAAACCCTGGTCAACAGACAGGTTTACAATACCTTTTCTCTTTTATAAACAACGATCAACCACAGATCGTGTGTTTCTAACATTCTGGCCCAAACTGAAATTTGAAGTGTTCCTGATAAATGTGTTTTTGTAGCCTTCAGGGATCACACTTTGCCTCTCTGCAGCAGTAAATAACCAAACCTAGCCCTAAGATCATAAAGCACCTGGCAAATGAGTCACCAACATTAGTTATCCTTAATGCGATCATAATAGGGAAAATATAGAAAAAAAAGGCGTCCCTAAGCCAAGGTTTCAGGATTTCAGAATAAGGAATACTGTGCATACCAAAAACAGCAGCAACACTTCTATTAGACAGTCAGTGGGTCTCTGACCTCRTATTCAAAGCAAACTTCTCTTTCTAAAAGAACTTTATGTAATTTAATACAAAGGCAGGGATTTCATAGCAAAGGCTTCTGTAAAAATGGGATATTCTGGGTGGGAGAGCCTGCTATGGTTTAAAAGTATCTCAAAATCAACTGTGAGCAACTYAACTTCAAATGTATGCTGCATTAGAATTAAAGGATTAATGTTCGATATCCTATCCCAGCTGGAAGAAAAATTAACAAGAAACTGGTTACTATATCAACTGCAGATCTGTGAAGCAAACTGGTGAATTGAGGTGCTGAGCCCAATTCCATGGTCTGAACACAAACTGGGAGCTCTGTTCTCCTACACAGAGCTCCGTTTGGATCTTTGGAGAGATTGGGAAGGAAAAGACACATATTGACATCACCAAGGCTCACCCATGGCCAGCAGATCTCTGTGAGGTTTGGGTATGTGTATGTTTAAAATCTGATAAAGGCCTATTGGAAAATTACAAATGTGTTGCAGTACTTGTTCTAGCTGGTGGGTGAAAAGCATGAAAGTGAGATTAACTGAAAAAAAATAAGTAGGTATCAAGTTAGCAGGAAAAATATCTGCACATTTGATATTACTGGCAAAAAGGACATTCTAAGATCTGTTATTAATACAAATAGCTAATCTCAAATACTTACTTAAGCTTTTCTCCTGTCCATAGAAAAGAAAATGGAAAAAAAAATGCATTGCAACATCTACTTAAAACAAATATTTTGATATGGGTACTCCATTTACTTGGAAAAAATCATTAAAAATTCAAGAGGCAGCAATAGAACTGAGTGATGTGTTCAAATGGGCRCAGCTGCTCGGTGTTCCAGGGGCTGGGAGAGGTCGGCACTGCCCTGAGCAGCACTGACTGCCCTGCAGTTCACTGATGTTTGGGAAGTTTCAAGGAGCTTTTTCTCCAGAATAAAAATCCTTGTACATGAGAGAGGAGGGTCCTGCTGCTCCCAGCCATCAGGGCAGTGGAAATCCCAARGAAAGGCACAGGCCCAGCTGCTCCTGTTAGCAGAGCAGGCATCCCTGCTTTGCTTTTACCTCATCACCGATTCCTGTCCCACATTTGGGGATTGCTAATCCACAGCCCAAGGGGACTTCACCTCCACAGAGGTTTGGTGCTYTCTGGGAGCAACTCAGCTTCAAATGGAGCAAAGGAGTGAACAACCAGAGACTCTTCTGGTCAGTGCTGCAGGGCTCAGAGATGGAGCCTCTCCCTGACTGGGAGCCCAGACCTGCTAAAAATCCCACCAGACAATGCTTYGGGCCAGCAGCTGTTTCTGCTCTCCCCCTACAAGCAAATCCATGCAGAATTGTCAGGATTTTAGGCACATCTTTCACTCTCTGAGCCACAAATAAGCTGAACCCCCACAGTTGGGAAACTGGAGGCAAAGGTACTGTGTGAGATTCATCTCTGCRTTTGGTCTTCTGAAGCTCAAAGGCAGCTGTGAGCAGTGGAAGCAGCAGCAGGAAGGCAGGACAACCACAGGGTTTTAATGAGGACAGGAGAAAATTGCTGCTGAAATTCAGCACTGCTGAGGCTTTGTGCTCTTTGGACTGGCAGCAGAGCTGCTGCACGAGTTGGGGTTGAAAGCAGAGAGCTGCAGGTCAGACAAGCCCCCGGCATTCCCAGTCCCYGGGAAGATGGGGAAGGCACCTCCCAGATGGAGCCAGGCAGCTTTGGAATGGCTCCATTACCAGTGAGCAGCAGCTGGGCAGAAAGGAATCATTATCCAGGGAAGCCACAGCCAGCTCGGGGCACAAACAGCTCAGGAAAAGCCGAGCCCAAGCTGAGACAGCAWCTCTGTCACAGCATCTCTGTCACAGCATCTCTGTTACAGCCATGCCTAACCCCAGCTCCCGTGACCTGCAGGAGAATCCTSRCTCTGCASAGCCCTGAGAGCCCCATGATGCTGYCCTGGCACAGCAGAGACTCCAGCCAGAGGGGGCAAACCCCAAGTCCCATTCTCCTGAACCCCTCACYGGTCTCCTCCAAGCTCACCAGGCTTTGTCCAGCCATGGCAGGGGCAGATCCTGATGGTTCCAGAGCAGGGAGGAGGCTGAAGCAGGAATTTCTTGGGGCTGTTGCAGAATGCAGGAATGGGGCAGGTGCTGGAGGGGGATCTCACACACTCATTCCCTGCTCACTCCGAGGCATCTCAGCAAACTCCAGGATTGTCCAGGCTTCTCCCAMTGCTGATGATCCAGCTGAGGCTGCAGAACCCAAATGCTGCTGCTGGTTCCCCCAAAAGCAGAGCTGGGGAGCTCAGAGAGGGGTCAGTGTCCACAGCAGGAAGAGAAGCTGTATCCAAMACGTGCCTTCATCTCACCAAGGCCTAAAGCTCTCCTTCCCTGGGCRATTTCTCAGTCCCTCATGCAGCATTCCAGGAGGATTTCTGGCTCTTCAGGGTCCACAAAGGTTTTGGGAAGTCCTTGCCAGGGCAGAACAGCCCCTAGGCAGCTGTGATTGCTCAAGGAGAAAGATCCAAAAAGCCCAGCAGACTCAGCTACAGCTGCCTGGTTTCAGTGAAGGGAAAAAAAACATAAAATGAGTTTATTCTCTTTATCAGGGACCATCCTGTGAGCACTCCTTAGCTTGGCTGGAAGCACAGTACAAACCCTCATGTTTCTCCACGTTCTGAAGTCTCTTTTGTGGAACAGAACAGAAATACAGACGAAAGTGAGAGTGCAGGAGCCAGGTAACACAGGTGATGAAGGCAGGAATTGTTTTCCAGTGGGGCCCTTTGTTTGAAAGCTGTAGAGGCTCAGGAGCTGTGCAGGGATTGGAGGCAGAAGTGTGGAGCTCCAGCTGGGTCTCCTGCTGACACCCAGCAGTGCTTCACCCAGGACAGTGGGAGAACTCCACCACAGCACATCCCTGTGCCCTGAAATGCACCCTCATGCACAGAAACCCCTCTGGAGCCTGGAGATGCTCCCAGCACTGCAGAAAAACCCACCAAAGCAACTCCTGATGGGCAGTGCAAGGACTCCTGGTGCCTTTGAAGGGCTGGGGCAGTGCAGGAACAACAGATTTAGGGAGAGATGGAAAAATAGGACACACAGAGACCCAGCTGCCCTCCTCCTCTTCCTCCTCTCATCCTTCTCCTCCCTTGCAGGTGGTGGCAAAGGCCCTGGCTGCTGCTCCCCCTGCTCTGCACCTCCCATAGTAGCCCCACGCCACCGGCCAGCCAAAGCCTCCTTCAAAGAAAACACAAAGCACGCAGCTAAAAGATATTCACTTACAGTTTATTTTTGCCTGAAATTATTTCACATCTCTTTGTACACAGCTACAGAACAGTAGTAGTAAACCATTGGTAAAAGCAACAGTGCTAAGGAAAATGTTGGCATGTTTTTATTTCTTCTTTTTTTTTTTAATTTTTTTTTCTTCTTCTTCCTTCCCATACTGCATCTTCATACAGTCTGGGATTTGAAGGGGGTGAAAAAAAAACCTGACACACTACATGAGTTAAGACTCAATTTCTGTTTCATCATAA
>NW_026623405.1:336207-341108 GCF_030028575.1 Malurus melanocephalus
AAAAAAAACCTGAACAAAAAGCTTGGCTTTCCATTGAATAAGATTAAATATATATATATTTATATATAAAAAATTACATTGGCTGTATGTGAAACCTTGAGGTGCTGAAGAATAAAACAAAAGTGTTAAACAGAGGAAAAAAATTTCTTTTTGTTTTGTTTTTGTTTGTTTTTTTTTAAATAAGCAGCTCTGTACAATGAAGGCTCATTATGAAAAAAAAAAGTCAACAGCATAGTTATAAAAGAAACCACAATTTTTAAAAAATCATCTTCTAAGCAACTGTGGAATTTGAAAAATGTAGCAGTCACATTTACAGACAGGTCAGAGCTATCGGATCAGCAACACCGCKATTTCCTCAGTCTCCCCAGAGGAACATGCAGAACAATGCGTGCACAGAACAGGGCAGGGAGGGGGGCACGGGGCAGGGGAGGGGGGAAAAAAAAACCAGAAAAAGCTGATGCACAAAGTGGAGGGAGAGCTGTTTTTTCTCTTTTTGAAATATCGGACGTAAACAGAAAACAACGGAGGCAACGTGTAAAATCTACAGTTTGCAAAAACCCCCTTGGCAAAAGAAACGTGTTGTCCCCGTCCCCTGTGTTTAAACCTGACATGGCTTAAAAGAYTAAAGAAAGTTTTCAGACTTTGGAAGGAATTGTGACTTTTATTAATCCCTGCATCCCCTCCCCCAACAACCACGCCCCCCCTTGATATTTTCCTTCCTATTTGATAACATTTGAGGCATTTTGAAATCAAAAAGACAACGCGATGAATGTCGACAGAGAGGGAGTATAATACAGTTTGCATTACTAAAAGGCAATTCTTCAAGGAGGACATTTCCTTAAAAAAAAATAATAATAACAACAAGACAGCAAACTAGTTTATACAGTACTATACGCAAAAAAAAAAGGGTAAAAGAATTAACAATTCATAAATAAAAGACAGGTCCCAGACCYGTTATTTGTGAACCATTTTCTTAAATAGGTGCATTATGTAAATCTTATGTACAACAAAATTACTTTGCATAACAACTGCAAKGACATGGGGAAAGGTGAAAATCATATTGGTTTTGGTTTTCTTCTCTTGAGATTTTTGTAAGTTTGATTTTCTGGAGCAAAACTGGTGAAGGAGTTCTGGCTGGCTAGGTGCCAGCCAAGGAAACCCAGGTAAATAAGGACAAAGTAATATTTTTTTTTTCTCCACACGGCATAAAACACAAAGGCAAATAAAATCCACAAAGGTGTTTTTTTCCTCTTTATAATCCTCTTGCTGCTACAAAGTCTTTTTTTTTTTTGTTGTTGTTGTTGTCATTTGTTTGTTTCCTTTTCGATTTAAATTATGTTGATTCTGAAATCACAAAGCTGAAAGAATCCGACGGGGTCCAGGCTTAGCCCCGTCCTCCCAACTCACACAACTCCACTYTGCTACCCCACAACCACAACTCCTGCCACCAAGTCCCCGGACTCACTGCTCTACAGCAATCGGCCAAAAAAGTTATTTTCCGGTTTGTGTCAATCYGTTTGTTTTAAAAATCTTTTCCTTCTCACGAGAAGCAAAAGAGAAGAGCTGGAAGGCAGGGGGAGCTCACCAGGCTTCGGTGTAGCGGACGTCCACCTCCTTCAGGTTGGGGAGTTTAGCCTGAGAGGGGAGGAAAAGGTCAGAATTAAAAATGTGCTCAGGTAAAAAGTTCCTATCACATCTCCTGTGTGGGATCATTCCCTGCATTTATCTGGCTGAGCAGTGGTGCCCAAATTTGGAAGGACAGAGAAGTGGAGCGAAAGACACTTCTGGTGTTTTGGTGGTGTCCCTTCCACAACTCCAGTGCTTTTGGCCATATCATTCCTGAATTACCCCAAAAGAGGCAGGGATTGGCTGTTTGAGCTGTTCCTACTCGTCCATCCCATTTCCACGCTCTCTGACCATAATTGCATGGCTAATTCTCTCAAAACAAATAAACATGTTTAATTAGGCCAGGGCATAATTGAGGACTTGGAAGTTTCTAGGAGTCATTATTACCTCACTCCTTGATTTATGTGCACGCATATTTTGATAAGAGCTATTCATAATCCTACAGACACTGCCAGCAAATAATTTTTCAGTTAGGCAATAATGACTTCAGTAGTGGGTGTTTATTTATTGTCTGGTTCAGCCTGCCTGGTACATATGTGGGTGTCTGTGTGTGTGCAAGCGTGTTTAGAGGGGTGGGGGATGGAGCTGAGAGGAAATGTCATCACTGGCTTGTGCCCCAAATGCTTTGGAAGGCCAAGGGGAGAAGAAGGAGAGATTTATATCAAAAATTTGTTCTTTGAGGCCTGAGTTGTTCACGACAAACCTACAACCACGTGCCCCAGGGAGAGAAACTACTACCTTTGGACACACACAGAGCCCTAAAGAAATGGCCACCAAGATAAATCTCAGTGGAAGAGGTGAAAGGGGAAAAGTGGTGCCTGCTTGTTTCCTCAGCTTTGCGAATTCTCTGCAATCATCAGAATTTTGCTCACAGCCACTTTCGCTGTTTGCCCTGGCAAATTACTTTCCTCTGCTGCTGCTAAGGACTTAATGCAAAACCAGAGCAGAGGGAACCCGCTAGGAAAATGTGAGTTTCAGTAAGAAGTGAGGGGCAAAGGGGCTCAGAAGCAGGGCAGGGACTGGGGGAGCCTTTCATTAGATGTGATTTCAGAGCCCAAGCCAAACACAGCATTGACCCTGATTGTCTGTAAACGCCTGATACAAGCTCCATTGTGTGAACCCATCTGCAAGCCAGCTGTTAATCCCGAGGATGACTCCTCTGCATACACAATTGTGACACGAGTKTTGAAAATTTGATCTTGAAAACTCCATGCAAGCAGCGTTGCAGCCGAGTCCCTGGGGGAGCCCTGGCTCCACAGCCAGAACCAAAGATAGACGTTTGCAGGGAATGTTGAAAGCAGAGCAGTTACAAGACTTGCTTCAAGTTCCAAACTCAACCCAAGGTTGTGACCTTTTGAGTAAACCTGGCCCAATCTGTTTCAACATCCAAGACAAGCAAATGTCAAGTTTCATCTTGAGTGCTCGGGTCTCTAAGGTAAGCTTTTGGGAGATGTGACTCACACACCACCAGAACGAAGGCAAAGTCCATATGAAGTCATGAAAGCCAACACACTTCAGGCAAGCTCTGTCGGAAACCACCTGGGGCTACACCCTGGTTCTTTACACCATTCTGCCTAAGTGGTTACAAACTCACTGTAAAACCAGACTTTACACATCACATTTCAGAACTGGGCATCTGTGCAGACGCTTCTGCTTAGAGCCCAACTCCAGTCCTAGAGATGTCAAGATAAATTTACATCTTCCTCRATGCTTTTAGCTCTCCCAAATCAAAGCCCTGTGATACTGTTCACCCAAGTTACCTTTGGCCCTGTAAAAATACAGGACATGGTGTGCACTGGAGTGCACCTRTCTCTGTATCCTCAATATGCTTCCATTTATGAAACTTTTACTGATAAAGCCTTTACTGTTGACAGCACTGGGAAAGGACTGAGCTCCTGATTCTATCTCATACTTCTCCATTCAGTGTATTAAATGTTTCCTGGGTCCATCACAGCCCAGCAACCTCACAATGCTGCTTTCAGTCATTTTATCCCCAGAATAATTCACTGCAGCCTCTTCAGATAACCTTCATGCTACCCACTCCACAGAGTCAGTTCTCCCTGCATCACCATCATGCTCTTGCTATAGCTCCTTCTCATCTTTAGAGGATGCAATTCAYAAATACCTTGAGATCCTCGTAGGTATCTGCTGAAAGTTTGGTGCTGTTCATATTTAAACTACACAGGCTCTTCATGGCTGAAAGAGAAAAAAACACAGATATTTAGGATCATGCTGCATTTTCTTAAAATATCATGCTTACAGTAGGCCAAAGCATAAACAAGACATGACTGTGTGCAGCACTCCCAGGAAAAAGCTGAATAGTGTAAAATATAGAAATACAAATGGATAAACAGCTGTTTGGGCCCTCATCCAGGAAAAAGTCCCTATTTAGGAAGGGCCATTAAGTGTATGCTAAAGTCTGCTGACTTCAAAGGAGTTCAGTTGACTTCTCATAATCAATTTCCTGCACATTATTCTGAATAGTGCCCGTTCTCAGCGCTCTGCTGGTGCTCACAGGGGCCATGCTGATCTGGCAGTCCTCCCTCTCCTCCCCCCATTCCCATTTTAGGCTCCAGTCCTTAGTGGAATAGTTTCCTAAGATGAGCCATAACTCCTGGCCTGTCTGGCACGTCTGCATAGGATCCAGCCTRTTAAAGCAGCCCTTTAAACCCAACWGGGAGGTTTCTAATGCACTGCTGGGTGCAGGAGGGACTTCCATTCCAGCTCTCCCAGTGCTCGGGGAATCCAGAACACCTCGCTCTAGAACATGGAAAGTTTCACTCCCCACAAATGAAGGAACAAAAAAACGCCAAAAGAGCATGGAACCCGTGCACACAGTGGCTAAACTAAACTGCCAGATGGCTTTGCAATCTTCCCCTCCTGAAGGGCCCACCCAGAGGGGACAGCCATGGGAAGGAATCTGGGAAGTTCCTGGGCTGCCGTGTCACCGTGTGAGATGGGGACAGGCACCATCAGTGAAGGCAGAGGCAAGATCTAGAGCACGGCCCAGGAGGACAAAGCCCACGTGAGACCAGCCAGTGCCATCAGGCTCAGGTCACCATCCCAAAGCGGGAGTGGGCAGGGAGGAGGGAAGTTAAAGCCCAGCACAGCCACAGCCTGTCCTAAACCCCTGCAGAGAGGCTGAGAGCTCCGCCTCGTGCCCGAACCCACAGGAATTGCTGAGAACCCACAGCAGCGTCCCACACGGCCCCGTTGTGTCACTCACAGCTCAGCGCCAGCAGCCCCGCGTCCGTCACCGGCGTCTCACACAGGTT
>NW_026623405.1:341792-370363 GCF_030028575.1 Malurus melanocephalus
CACAAATAGAGCTCATCACACAGGGAAATGGGGTTTGCACAGCGCCCTCCCCGCCACGCTCCCATCRCTCAGTGCCATCCAGATGACAGCAGAGAAAGCAAATAACTTTATCCCTGCCTTGCAGGCRGGAACAGAGAAATTAAGTGACTTGTGGGCACTGAACCACAGGCCATCGCTTAATTAGGGTGGTGCCTTTGAAGGCTGGACTTTGTAGGAGCGGGCTCCCACCCAGGCTAAACAAGATGGTTATGGTAGCCTCAGCCAGCTCCCAACCACATCACACAAAAAAAGCACAATGCAAGTGGTATTAATTAGCTATTTTGGTCTCAAGAACAATGTGCTATTGATTGGTAATTGTTCTATTGACCCACTTGGTTTCTGCCGTTTCTAAATTCTGGATTAATGGAAACCAGGGTATCGCCAAATAAAATCTAAACTATTTTTTCTTATTTAATAAAAAAAAAGCCTACACAAAAAGCAGGCTCTTTGTTCAGTAAAATCAAACTCATTCTGAATAAGAAGCATCAGAGCATCAAAGTTTTTCAAATCCAAAAGATACATTGTTAAGACAAATCTGGAGGAGATACAAACAATCTTAAAACAAATGAGCAATCAGTTTCTACTTCATATTCTCCATTCAAAAAAAAAGATCATTTCTGGGACACAAAGCAGTTAGGAAAATAAAACAAAATATTTATATGACATCTCAGTTAARAAAACGCTGCTTTTTGTGATTGCACTGACATTAATCATAATTTCAGTGAGCACTACAAATAGGTGCTAACAGAAAAAGGGGTAAATGTATTCAGTGGAGAATCTCAGAGAGCAAAACCAGCAGGGAAACATAGAAGAAAAATTAAATTTCAAAAGTTCCTTCAATCAACAGCTAAGTAATTTGCTCAGTTAACTTGGTCTTGTTTTGCATACAAAATAATCACTTTCTCATTTTAATTTCTTTCCACTTACTCATGATCTGAGGGGTTTTTTGTTGCTGGTGACCAGCTTTCAAGCAATCATTGCCTGAACTGCACAGACTCTGTGCTTTGCTTGACCACATGAGCTGCACATCATCATTTTATCACCCTAAATGGGTGAAAGCAGCAGCATTTCTCAGATGAACAGCAGCACAGGTTCCATTCAGTACACAGCAGCAACCATGCCCACTGGAACATTCAACCCAAGATAGCAGCAACCCTTTTAAAATTAAAAATAAAATAAAAACTAAAAAATGAAGAAAAAAAAAAGGCGGAAAAGAGAAAAAAAAAAATCAGCTGCCAGGATGAGCTAAACCACAGGAAGGCCCTGTAAAAATAGCAGGAGGACAAAGTCAACTGAGCAAGCCTCTTCACACACTCTCTTGTGCTGATGCAATGTGGAATTTTGGAATTAGTCAGCACCGCTTCCTGCTCCGAGTCCGGGCTGCAGAGCTTACCTGAGTTGACCACAGGTTGAGCTGCTTGAGCGAAGGCAGTTTGATGAGGTGCTCAGCACAAGCACTTGTCACATTGGTGAAGGCCAGGCTGAGGTTTTCCAGATTCCCAAAGGACCCCGAGCTGAGCAGGCGGGCCAGGTCTGCATCCTGGAAGCAAAGGGAGATGGATGGGWGAGATTGTGGATGCCCAGCCCGGAACCGCGCCGTGTCCCCGATACCAAAAACCAGAGGAGGTTGCACAACTGCTCCGCTTGTTTACAGCAACAGAGAACCACACAGAGCAGTTTCTGTTTGTTTGGCAAGCAGCTGGGCTCTTGTGGCAGCGTTGCTTCACACACCCTGGGAAAAATTTGTCCAAACATCAGGACAAAAATGTCCTCTGCCTGTGTATCCTTACGGGACACAAAGGCTTCAGTGTCAGAACAAACGCTGAAGATRGGGCTTTAAACTTCATGAAGATTCAGCCACAAGGGCCAGGTCCCAGCTAGGCTCAGCACCACTACCTGGCCTCACTAAAGTTAGTCTGGGTTTGCACCAGGCTTAAAGGCAACGGTGCTGGCTCTTTTTGAGATTTCCATGCCTAAAATCCAGAACTGGGCATTGTTAAGTTTGCCTTTTTAATGCAAAACTGTGTCCCCAAATCTGCCATTCCAAATCTTCCCAGCTCTATAAATCTGACAGTCTGGTGCTGGAAACTGCTGCCCAGACCCCAGAGGAGAAATGTGCCCTTACTTGTGTAAACTCCAGTTGTGTTGACAGAGCAAGTGGAATGGCTCCCCACTCCACTGCCCAAAACCACTGTGCCACATGGCAAACATAAATCAAGTGTTTAAATATGGAAAGACAAAGCTTATTTTCCTATTGACATGATTAACTTACTGTGGACTTGGATGGCAGTGTTAACCTTGTGGGGCCACCTTTTCTTTGCTGTARAAGAGAAGATATTTTGGTCAAACAAGCTGCCACTCTACCTTTCAAACCCACTGAAGTACAGAAAGCTCTTCACCAGAGCTGCCATTTCAAGGCTTCCTGTCAGCCCTCCCATCCCATCCCTGCACTGAGTGTGTCCCCAGGGGACACCCACTAACCACAGCTAAGTGAGCCTTCGTGCCATTTGTCTGCTTCAGCCTCTCAGCATTTGTCTGCTTTCACTTTAAAGGAAACAGCTTTAAAATGCTGGGCAAAGTGAGCAAAGGGGTTAAGATGGTGCAGCTGATAAAATCATTTGTTTGATTTCAAATAAAGCATCCACTTTTCAGGCTGGGAGCAGGGGTTGAAGACAAATATAAATGCGAAAGAGGGAAGAGGAAGACTCGGTATGTTTGCATAGGGGAAAACATGTTAAACAGAGCAGATCCGTTTTTAATTTGTAGCTTCTGTTTTTAAAATCAGAATATTTTTCTACAGGCTCTAGATCTGAGAACTASACCTAAAGACCATCTCAGAGAAATGTTGTGAATGTCAGAGCACTCAGAAATGCTGGCCAGCACTAGARCCATTTGCTACTCATATGTCAAAAGGTGGCAGAATTTGACAAGCTGACTTGTAAGATCTTGAGACAGCAGGGTTTCACCTTTATTCCTTCACACAGATCCTAAGCAGGTTATTGAATATCATTCACAAACATAGTATGGGATTAGTCACATCAGCAAATATCACACAGTATATATATTCACAGTAAAACCCTCTGAGCATTGCTCCCATCCTGTTGTTAACCRGGAATTTCACACCCTGCTTGTCTTTCTTTTGTAGCTCCATTTGTGGAGAGCACAGACCCCAGCGTGCTATGGCAATGTGTGCAGGGTGACATACCAGCTCCTTCAGCTCCCTCTGCCTCTCACACAGCTGTTCATACATTCTCTTTCCCACGTCTGTGCTTTCCAGRGTGGAGATGATCTGGAGCTGGGTGTCGTTGTTATCGATGATGTTGTATTCCAGCATCAAACACAAAATCTAGCAGCACAATGAAAGGAGAGTGGTCAGTGCAAGGCTTTAATTCCATTTCTTCCAAACATCCTAATTATACTGGGCATGGTGGTTTAAATCCCTGGCCAAGTTTTTAGAGAATGCATTATGGAGGTTAGTTCAGAAAAGATCACAGCAACATTTATGGCCCTTCCAACACATGAAATCARTTTTTAACTTGTAAAGAATGAAAAGTGATCTCCAAAAGCCAGCCTGCCTATGCTGCCTTCCATTAGTGCTCTCCTTCTGAGAGGTGMCATTATTTGCACCAGACCTGGCTGTGGCTCCCTGCCACACCCTCTCCAGAGCAGGTACAGTCAATCCAGAATTTCCCAGGTCCATGGGACACTCCAGCAGCAGCCAGGAGCAAGCCAGATCCCAAGGGATGATCTCAGTGGGTCACACGGATTCAGGACACAAGCTGCCCCTCCATGCTGCCTYTCCTTTTCAGATATCTATCATGCCATTGCAATTAAAATGCAAAGCTTTTATTCCCTCCATAATTTCAATTATTTTTAATGAAGGAATAAAAAATCCCCAGCAACATTATATTCAAATGCAYGCAGCATGCTCCTTTATTTACTGGATTAAATTAGCATGCTCAGATCTAAGTCAATGAAAAATTTTAACTCCTTCCATCTATTTCCTCTTAAAATATGACATGTACCAAGAAACCTCTCTTAGTARACCCATAAAAGATACATATAAACTATTAGTACAACAAAAATGACCAACAATAAGCATAAAAATGTGCATGAATGCAAGCAAATAAGGTTTTATAAATGCACTTCCTGTGCACTGCTCATTTCACAGGTGGCAAGACAAGAATCAGGCATTTCATCATGAAAAAGCTTTGTGGCTGTGAATTGTGATCTCTCACCACAGCCCACACCACCATGGCCCTTTATTTCCCATCCTAACCCCTCCAGCTGCATTACAGTAAACAAACAATCTCTTTCCCCAGAAATTCTTGCACCCACCTCCCATTTAATTCCCTCTGCACAGCAACAATATTCAGCTCCCCTTAACTGAGAGGAACACAACCATGCACTGCTGGTGTTTGACACAACACAAAGCTGACCTCTGCCACACCCACTTCTGGGAAAGGTGGTGTGAACCCGAATCTGAACTGCTTTACTTTACTTTTTTGAATCTTTACTGCTCATAAACCTCTATGACCACGTGTGCTTAGGGCTCACCTCTACCATCGTCTGGTTCCCCCTCAAAGCCAGCAGCATGCAAGGTCCTAATTTATTTTCAGCCAGTGAAAGCAGGAACTTCTTTGTTTTATAACAGGATCCCATCAAAATATGAACCTATTTGAGAAACAGAGGAAAAGTTAGGGGTGTAAGGCTAAGAAACACTAATACCTCTGAAAAGGATGTTGTTATGCAGTCCAAAAGCATCAAGTATTTGCAATAAACCTAAAGGAATGAAACCCCTCCTTTGCAGTTAGGGTTGCAATGTCTCAACAGCTTTACTGCTAAATGGAAGTGACTTTTTGAAGAAGGTGATGCCCAGTGAGATCTGAGRGAGTGGGAAGTCTTTCTCCATGAAGGAGCCCAGCTGACAGCCTGATCCAGGAAACGTCAGAGCAGCTGTGCACTTGCCCCCATTCCCAGTAACCCAATGAACCCGGCCCCAGGGGAAGCACTGGGATTTTGCTTTTGCATCTGTTTGCGCTTCAGTTTCTTTAGAAATGCCAGCTGGGGAGCAGGGGCTGTGTGGGCTGGGTGTCTAGGTGAAAGGCAGGATTGCTGCTGGCAATCTGCTGGCCTTGGTTCAGGGCTGGTGACAGACAAAATCACCTGTTTGGGATGAACAGACAGGAGCTGACTGGAAAAGGAAGAAYTGCTTTAAGGAATCTGGCAGTCCTGAGCACTAAGTCAGGTATTACTTCATGGGCTTTCATACTCTTGGGCCAGTATCTTTCTCTTTTGCTCAGTTTTCCCTGAAAGGAAAGAACTGCTGAGAACAACCCCTGAGTGACACTCCTGGCAAAACTGTCCTGCAGACTCTCTGCAAGCTCCACAAAGCACCAAGTGATACCACACAGAGACACCTATGGCAGAAATGCAAAGCCACTTGTAAAAATCAAATGTTAAGTCTCTCCTCACAGAAGAGGTGATCCATGTTATTTCCAATGTAAGACTCGTAAAGATTAAATGCAGAGAAGTTTTGGGTTCCAAGATGAAAATCTTATTTCATAGCCCAGATGGCTGATTCACCATTTGCTTCAGAGCACTGAAAATTTGCATTTTCCAATAGCCTGGGCAGGAAGAGCTCCATTATGGAGACTCAACACCAGCACTACTCTACAATAACCTGGCAAATACGTTCTGTGGTCCCCCTGGCTCATGGCATTGCCTGCAGTATGTCCAACACTGCTGAAAATATCACAACCATGCCATGATGAGGTCAGTTCTRTGTGAATCATGGCTTCATTACCAGCAAGCTCTTCAAAAACACAGAAAATCTCTTTTTCCTTAAGCATCCATCAGCTCAGGTGGCCTTTAAAAAGTAAACCTCCAAGCCAAAGGGGATTTAATTTCATGCAGTTTTCATTAAGTTTTTTCAGAGGTTTTCCTGAGCAATGGAAAATACTGACACTGACAGTAATGYAACATTAGGTGCATCTCAGAACAGGGTGTTTTTCAAACTTTATGGCTGGTCGTTAGCAGCTCTTTAAGTATTTATCAACATCCTTGCAAAGGGCACARAGTGCTGCATATTAATGTCTGTTAGCTTTGTGCTTTCTCATGCACGCCATCTCCTGATGCTCATAAATATCTGGAACCACAACAGCTCTCAGGAGAAATGATACAGTCCTGAAGAAATTTTCTTTTCAAAGACAGAAGACAGATAAAGAGTGAAGAGGGATGAAACCTTTTGTAAACACTCTTTGTTCTTTACCAGTTTCAGAGGTATCTGATCCATCTGAATTTAGGAGTACAGACAGATATCTATGCTCTTYATGTCTCAAAATGTTCAGCATAAAGTATAAATCCCCCTGAAAGTCACTTCAATGTGTATCCAAAGCCAACTTTAACAAATGTTTTCCCCCTTAGCAGAGAAAAGCAGCACTATCATTCCCATCTTATTTGGTATATGGAGAATTAGTACAGAGAGAGATCTATGTGACTTGACCCAGGCTGCACAGGAARACAGTGTTTATATCACATCACTGATTAAAACCTGTTATTTTCTGTCTAGCCCTTCTCAAAGTTACAAAAGAAGTAACGCTGGTTTCTAATTACACCTCCTCACAACAATGTAATTGGGCAGAGACACTGATAACACCTTTTTATACCTATCCATCCATCCTTTGATTAAGTCAATGTTACTGTTGGTTTTAAAYTCCAGGGTGGCCTATAAATGAAGACTATAGGTGTGGATGTACAGAACAGKCTGTTTTCCAGAATTCTGTGTTCCCTGTGAGAGTTTTTCCATACAGACAGACAAAGACACGTATTTATAAATACAGAAATACGTTCATGTGCACAGGCATGGTTTGTGCATTACACTACTGGTGAGGAAACAAGCCAAGGCTCAAAAAGGGAACAGTAACGTGCCAACCAAACTGTGACTGCAAGGGAGGTCATGGATTTGGTGACAGAAAGATCTGGATTTTCGGGTGAATGCTCACSGTTTACAGAATCACGATATTGATTATTTTTTTTTTTTTTTGACAAAAACAAGTGAATCTTGTTACTGCCAACCAGGCATGAGTTTACTGCAAAGAAGTTTCCAAACTCCCACTATTGCAGACACGTACCATGCTGGCAAAGAGCTCTCCATCATCGTCACAGGCCACTCCCCCGGGGCTGTAGAGCTGGAACCAGCCGTCTTTGCCAGCCCTCACGCTCAGCAAACACGAGTGCACCTGCCAAGAAGTGAACACATGGGGAAGGTTACAGCTCCTGCCAAAAATCACCAGCATCTCCCACACTGGGCCAAAAGTAACTGCAAAACCAGGGACTGCTGGAAATTTCATGGTTAATGTTTCAACCTGCGGGGCTGCAGGCCAGTCTCCGCTCCCTGAATCCATTTTTTCAGTATAAGCAAGGAGGGAAGCTGCAGCAGCACTAACTGCATGGCCTTTTTCATTCCCTTTACACAAATCAAACACAAAATGTTTCTAATCTAGAGCAGCTCCTTTCATTTGGGGAAAAAAGCCCACCACCAAAAACCCCACAAATTTCTGAGCTTCTGTCATTTTCCCCCTGTCCTCCCAACATGTGTGTCTATACATCTGATGAGATCTGCACACCAAATGCAGTGGCTGATGGCTTGCTCAYTCCAATAATTAAAAATTCTTATTACTCCTGCTCTAATAAAATTTGACCAGCATCAGGGTGAAGGAAATCCACAGGGAAAACTCAACAGGGATACATAACACGGAAGCTGAACCGGAGAACTGGCACCAGTGAGCAACCATTAGTCTAAATTTGGCCCACTGTAGAGATTACTATATTTAGTCCCAAAATTTAATAGAGAAATCATCATTAAGCTTTATTTTTTCCTTTTTTTCCCCCTTCCCTTGAAGAAACAGATGTTCCATTGCAATTTTGAGGTGTGTGTGTGTGTGTGGGAGGCAAATTCTTTCCTTTGGGCACGAAACACTAGCGACAGATGAAATGCTAGTGTCATTCTAGGACAGGAAGGTCTCATGTGGCAAAGGTAACTACAGCTCACAAGATCTAAACCCATGAAAAGCAGGAGTTCTGGGCAGTGATGATACAGCTGCACCCATGGTTTGAGGGAGCTCTTTCTGCCAAAAGCAAGAATCAGTGTGGATGAGAGGTTCCCTGTGACTCAGCCAAAGCTGATGATGCTGAGCAGGCTCTGAGAGCAGCTCAGGAGCAAACCTCCCACCCCCTCCTGCTGCCAAGGCGTGAGGATTGCGGTCATTTGCACACAACGGAGCTCAAACAGCCACACAAAACCTGCTATTTTGGAAGCTGCGTGGATCCATGCATTTCGCTTCCTTTTTTTTTTTTTTTTTTTTACGGAAGATAAAAAGCTCTGAGTGATCCCAGAGAATGGGAAAATCTGGTTGCAGTTTGCTGGTTGCAGATATCAAGCAATGCCAGACAAGGAGGTGACAACACATAAACCTTACACACAAACCACCCTGAGAGGCCACTGCTCCTCAGGAGACTTCAACAGAGTGAAACCACCCCGTGCTTCTCTCTCAAWGGAGAGATCTGAACAATGGCACTTGCAATCCCTCCAATTAATACTCTGTGTAAACTGCCAGCAAACTACTCACTTCTTGCCTCGGGTCCTCTGCAAATCTCTGAATCACATATTTCAGCTCCCTGAAAAAAAATAAGAGTAAGAAGGACAAGAATAAGCAGTTGCTGGCTGCAGTATTGGCACAAGCGTCACATTTCTTTTGAATAACACCTAAAATGATATATATTCATGCACTTTAGAGAGAAACAAGCTGAATTCCTTCCACAGGAAGGAAATATAATGCYTAAAAGTGATTACCAAGGACAATGTCTGCTCACAATAGCCTAGAAAATGTTTCAGAGATGTGTASTGACAAACTCCTTTGTAAATTCTATCAGCACCCAGTGGCTTTAGTCCTTAGGCTCCTGCTAGCATAGTAAATTACAAAGAAAACTTTTTTATTGCTAACAGAACATGCTTACAGCCCTTCACAGACAAAAGCCTTCAGAGACACAATACTGAATAATGCATCATTGCTATTATTGACTAGTACAAGTATTTGTTCAATAAAACAAAGGAGCCCCAGAAACTTACTTTGTGAATTTCTCATGTGCGAGAGCCCTGAAATTTAAAACAGAAAACAGARGAGYATKAGGATTTGAGAGAAGRGAAGGGRAAAAAAARCCCAAAAACCCAAACAAGCACTTTTCAGTTCTTTCCAGATAATAAAAGRAATTGCTAAACAACTGCAGCACACAAGACCAAAATCTCAAAAAATCGAATAAAGCCTCTTTCATTAACCTATGRGGAAAAATTACTTGGAACAAATCTTGTAGCTTTTCTTGAGTCTGCCTTAGACAAGGCTCTGACTAATGTCAATGGAAGCTTTTGGTCAGAAGAAAGTAAAAGATTTACAGTACCATTATGTAATTACAAACAGAGTTTTGGCTACCTCCAAGAGCCAGGTGAATACTTTAATTGCAATGCAATTAGGGTATGGTCACAGCTAATTAGCACCATACATCAGTAAAGCAGTTAATGGTCATTTTGGGAAGTGCCTTGCATCATGGTGTGGCTTTCAGCTCCCCCAGGACTCACGTTTGACTTTGGTAATGATGTCTCTGTTACCTATTCCAAGCTCTCACTGTAGCCCAGGTAACCTGGCATGGAGGATTAGACCTCTGTGATTCAAGCCATCAGGTCATTAGGGGATGTGATAAGCCAGCAAATCGTACAATTACAGCTTGTAAATCTTGTCCATGGAGGGCTGCATGTCACAAACATTAATGGGTTTCCGAGGGAGCTCGGCTGATCCGTAGGGCAGCTTCTTCATTAATGCAAAGCACAAATGACAGGAGTCTGTGACGCCAGCAGAGCATCCTCCTCCACTCAATCTCTCACTTTGCTCTCCTCCTCACCAGCTTTCCTTCCCTTCCTGTCTGCCTGGCTCTAGTTAACCATATTCCTCTTTGGGATCATCTGAGAGAAATGGGGAAGGAAGTTGAGCATGGGGAGGTCTTCGCACCCCTCTGCCTCAGCCAAAATCAACTTCAGTTTCTAAATCAATACGAGAGGCACACAGCTCCTATCACCATCAGCTTTTACTTGACGTATATTTCACAAAAACACCCCCTAAAAACAAGAACAAGCCAGTAAATACTGAGAGAGAGCAAACTCACTCCTTGGGAAATGGGATGGGTTGAAGCAAGCTGGCCAGGGCTGGTCTCCAGTCATCATAGTCTGACCTGMAAAATGAACATTTTGTTAATGGGTTACCAGGTTTTAAATACAGTTTGTCAACAGTTAGTTAAGAGAGTTAAAAACTTTTTACTGTGGGCACCACCAACCTTTCTGGTTTACCAAAACACTGTCAASATCTACAGTGACATTTCCCTTTCCATTTTCAGCACGTTCTCTATTGAGGCACAATAAATCTGGTATTTACAGTGACCTCCAGAGAGGCCTTCTTTATGCCAACTTGAAGACATTTGCTGTTTATGAAACTTGTTGACATTTAATCACTAAGTAATACTTTCATCTAAGCTGGTAGAGCAATTACCAGGCCATTTACAGCCCKTCTCTGCATTTAATTAGGATTTTTCTTTGCTTTAAGAAGAAAACATCAGCCCCAAAACAGGGCACAGAACCCACAGCCAAGGCCCAGACCCTGGCTCTCAATCCTATCAGCAACAAGAACACACAGAAGTGAATCTCATACGGGCTCAAACATCTGGGGATGTCTGTAGGAGCAATGTAGAAGATCCTGCCACCTCCTCTTAGTGCTGCTACCCTCTGGATTTCAGTGTTAAAAACCAGATTATTGGCTGCAGCTTACTGGAAACTTGGCACAGAAGTGTGGTGTGTCTTTGGGAAGGAACGAAGTGTAATGTTCTCAAATGGACAGTATCTACTGATAGCATTGGAGACAGACAACATATGCACAGGAACTGTTCCAAAAAAATGCAGTTTTGSAAAGGGAAAGTTGTAGCCCAGAGAAATTAAAGATGGATGCATTTCCAAAAGTCTCATCCATCTTTCGAATCACATAAACCAGAAATGCCCGTAAACTGATAACACACATGATATTGGACAGYCCACAAACATGTGCTCACAAAGTTYAAATGCATGAGAAGGATGTTCTTAAGAAGCAACATGAAGAGAAGTGAATGAGAGAATGGAGAATTGTGATGTAAAAATCAACCAGRGAAGCAGTTACCACTTGCCCAAGAGCAGTATGAGCTCAGGTTACAAAAGTGTGTGATATCTCATGAGAACAACCAGCCCATGAGGACCACTGTGAGCTGAAAGTGGTTTAGTGTATTAAAAACCAGAACAGCACATGTGATGTTACAGTAATCTGAAAAAGAAACCCCGTGCCCACACCAGTGGTGCTAGAAGTCAGTGAACTTCATTTTCTCCTCCAAAAAAGTTCTATCCTCAGGTCTAAACAAAGGGCAACCCTGGGCCAAGGGGTGTCACACAAACCTAAAGTGAGTGTGAGCCAATCACAGCAAGAGCATTCTGTGATCACCCATTCATAAGGCTCTTTCCAGAGACAAAAAGTCCCTTACCTGCTGAGCCACTGTACAAATAAGGAAGATGATCAGCTTTGTTTAATGTCTCAGAACAGCAAGACATGAAGCAGGACCCCATTACAGGGGTTGTTTTTCCATTTAGTCAATGTAAAGTGAGTATCATGAAACACCTGAGGATGGGGCTTGTCACATAAACTGAAATAAGGCAAGGAAACCTCTGACACAGCATCTCTAAGATGAGCTCTCTAGGTTCTTTCAACAAAGTTTTGATTAATTAAACCTCTCTACAAGATTATTCGTTGTTTCTGACCTACAGACACACTGAAAGGGTTGGTGACAGAGTTCTGAGGGTGTTCAGGTTCAGTTGAAAGTCTCTCCTTTAACCAGGTTTCTGCTGGAGAGAGCTAATGCCACATATTTATAGCTGCAGCCCCCAGAAGTGCCACAGGTCTCTCACCACACAGCCTGGGTCTCACTAGGTGTGAGCACACAGTCCAGACATTTTATTTAAATATACATACCCTTTGGAAATTCCTAGCTGATTTTATTCTAAAAACAACACATTTTCATTGGTAGATCCAAACAACTGTAAAAGCAGATTTATTGAGCAGGAGAGGCTTGGAAGTCAAAAGGCTGAGTTAGAAAATTCAGATRTGTTAAAGATGCTTCATTTCACATGAAATACAGCACCCCCAAATCTTTTCTAACAAAAGTTTAAAGCTGAGACCTGCTTTGAGGCTTAGCTCCTGTAACATCTAAGTTTCAGTGCTACACCACTGAAGTTCGTTCTTGAGCAATCTGGAGAGTGGTATTACTAATAATATGAACCAATCAAATTTTCATGGCTGATCTTCAAAGGAAATTGCAAGAACAAGGAAAAAGCTGTTTTGTAATAGATGAAAGTGCAGACAGAAGTGGACAGTATCACTCAAACTTTTCTTGAGGCTGGGGAGCCTCCATCTGCAGGACAGGTCTGTGAGAAAGGAGTGAAAATAAACCACMGTCTGCTTCCCCAGGAGGAGAAGAAAAAGAAAAGACAGGAAGGAAACTGTCTCTTATGAAATATATAAAATTTGGTCACATGAGTGGGATCTGAACATAAAATCCGCACAGCCTGTAATCCCTTCAATCTGAGCAAGGAAACATGAAACAAACATAGCACGAGAATAAAACTAAACTACTCATTAAAAGCCTACGGTGTTTCTCCTCCTCCCACCTATTCCCTTTTCAAAAACATTTTCCTTCTGTCTGTGCTCATCTCATCTGCACTCTCATTTCAGACAGCTTTTTCTCTTTTTCCTTTTTTTTTTTTTTTCCTCAGTCCATTCAAAGCTCCAACAGAAGTGTTTGAAGCAGGGAAAGAAAGGGAGATGGATTAGTTGTGGCTGCAGTTACCAGCAGTGCAATGAGCCAGAGCAGGAGGGAGCACAGAGCCACAGGGAGCTGTGACCAGCAAAGGGCCTGGGCTCAACACTCAGCACACAGCTCAAACCCCAGGACTGGCCTTGTAAAAGGGGSAGGACGACTCCCTGGCTCTGATTTTTGCAGATTTGCAATTCTAGGGGAGCAGCACAGCAGCCARACCTGCAGGTTCCTGGGGATCACGGAGCCAACACCTGCCACGGCACACGGCCGAGGGGATCGGCCACAACACACAACAACCTCATTAATTAAATAATCCCTGACTGCAGGGACTTTGCCTCTGGGCCATCATCGCTCTTGGCCTGCCAACATAATACATTTTCCTTCCCGGGATCACCTTTCACCAGAATGAAAACCTGCCCGCRTGTCATGTGCGGCACAAACAATCCAAAACATACGAGCAGCCCAGGGCAACCCCGATAAACATGACATGAGATAATCCACTTGGGATATTCAGAGCATGCCACTGACCTATTGGGGAATGCAGAGCAGGCAGGGGAAGCTCCAGTGGGTGCTTGTGTTTGGAAAGCCACTGCTCTCGTCTCTGAGACACTGMAAGCCCCAAGCCCTCAGGTTTTGGAGAATAATGGAGACAAGGCAACTATTGGAAGCAGCTTGTTCTCCAGACTGAGCAGATTGCCAAGATAACCTCTGTTATCAGGTAATAATATGATCAAACCCCCAGACATGTACCTGATCCCTCCTTTCCCCAGCTCTAGGTCCAGTCCCTGAGTTGTATGATGTAAGGTTTAGCTCAGGGTGCCAGGACAGGCTGAGAAAAAGCCTCATCAGACCCCTTGACAATGTAAGGCACAAACCTGCTGTCTGCAAACCAGTGAGGTGCCTTTTCATGCTCAGCCTTCTTTTGAGATGGGCTTGTTTGGCTTTTTCAAAAGAAGAAAATTTAGCACCATTGAAAGAACCAGAAATGTTCTGCCCTGACTGCTGAGAACAGAAATGGGCTCCACTGCYCACAGTTGGCATGGAAGCATCAGGAAACAGCAACACAAGGTTGCCCAAAACAGGTTGTGACACTGCCCTGGTCASTCTGGCCCCAGAGAGGGGTACAAGTGTCTGGACATTTGGATGGACCCCTGCCACCACAGGCAGCCATGGAAACAAGAAATAACACAGACAAAGGGTAACAGCTTTACAACAGCATCACAGCTTCCCCCAAGAGGGGTCTGCTCTCACTGCCAGCTGACCTTGCTATTTGTTGACCCAGATTTCACTGCAGAGACAAATTTAAGTGTCTCCCCAGCCCCTGGAGCCAGTGGGTCTTTCAGGTGAGAGAAGATTTTTAAATTCTCCAGCACAAGGAGAGGACACACGGCCCCCAGTAGTGCAACTTTCTCTACCCATGGCTGTCCTGTTCAAGCACAAGTTTGGCTGCACAAAACACTCCCAAATGCGTGGAAAYATTAATATGCAAGTAGGAGCAGGGTAATTCTGAGCTGTCCTCAGAGTCTCCAATTTAATATCATGAACAGAAACTTTTCAATTCATTTAGTGCATTTTCTGTGCACCAGTTTAAGACCTGTAGCATTCAGGAGGCACTGACTGGCGTCAGTAACACTATCAGAGTCCAGAATGAATTACAGAATATTGACCCAGAAGTTTGATCCACTTTTGAGTGCAGGACCGAAATACTATAGACCCCTRGAGACTGTGTCTCCTTTAAAATCTGCCCAGACTTTGGGTCATCTGCCAACATCTTTTAAATCATGATTCTCTGTTTTCCTTTAGTATGCAATAGTTGTGTTTTATTACTCAACTACATTAGAAAATGGGTCAAAGATGTTTTAGGTGCTGTAACAGCCCYGCAGATGAACTTTCTAAACTGCCCTTTTAGCCTTCTGTGCAAAAAGTGAAGTATTACAGTGATCATTAAATAACATCTTCATCAATATTACAAATGGGTTTTTTCCCCAAAAAGTATTGTGTAAGAGTGAGGTGAACAATAAAATGTCCTCYGCTGAAGCTACTGTTGAGAATTCTTATTTGCTAGACTTCTAATAATTAAAATCTGCCTAAATAAATTACTCCCCGCTGCCCTAAGTTAATTATGCAAAAAAGGTATCATTGCTGGKGACTCTCTTGTTTTGATGATGATACTGAGTCAGACACCTAAAAGAACAATCAAACTCAATGCTATGCAACTTATTTATGTTTGGCTTACCACTGTTATTAATAAGAACATTATTTTAGTGAATGCCTGCTGAGAGCTCAGCTCCTGGATAGCAGTTGTTTTATAATTAATGTTTTTTTCCTAGTGGCATATTCTTCAACTCTCTTTCTTCATATTCTTGGATTTTCAAAGTACAGTAATAGTATTTCATGCAACAGAAACCCTTTGTTCAAGMAGAGTTAGAGCATGAAAGGAATCAGCATCATAACAGCATTATCTTGTATTTTTGCTAATAACTACAAGCCCTTCTAGAATGCTTTTCCATCACTGGTTTCAGCATTTAAAAAACAGCATTGAAAATCTTTACTGATATTTTACAGAGAAGGAAAAAGAGGCATTTTTAAGCGACTTATCTGAAACCCCCTAGTGAGTCAGAGGCAGGATCAGGAGCAGAACTCAGTTCTGCAGTTACTGCTTTCAGGCTAAAAAAAACAAAACAAAACAAACCAAGGGATGAACAGGAATGGAAGGGAACTGGATGGAGCAGAGCTACAGGCATGGCTCTGCCTCAGAAGCCRTCCTATATTCTGTCTCCCAGGTTGTGATTTCTCAAGCAGGGTGTTGCTCTGAGCAGAGTTGCAGCAGTTTTGTGGTGTCAYTGGTCCCTCACTGTGCACATCCTGTGGGTTTCACCCTTCAGAACCCCCCCCTGCACAATCAGAAACGGCCCAAAGCTGCTCCACATCTACATCATCTATAACAGTAAAACATTCACATTTTCATCGCTGCTGCTGCTGCTGAACAACTCGATTTTTAAAAAGACAGCAAACACATAAAAAAACCCAGATTATTCTAAGGTATGGAGTGAAATGAGTTCTTTGTGTAGCAAATTATATGAAAATTGAGACCTGGCATATCAAATRTTTCAAATGTGGAGAGACTGTGAGGAAGAACATGCCCGTTTGTGAATTTGCTTATAAGTGTGTGTCAGCTGCATGATGAAACCAAAACCGTCAATGCTCAGTGAGTCAGCATCCAAACCAGCACCAGGACTGGGAGAGAGTGTTTATGGAAAACAGGGAGAGTCAAGGGGACAGGAATAAACACGACGTGTTTCATGCAGCACCTGGGTGCGTGGAGCCCCCAGATGCAGCAAACTCAGATGCTTTGCCTTTTTATGCAAATATTTTTAAAGGCAGAAGAGCCTGCTGGGCCACAGGGGGAAAAAAAGATAAAATTAGCTTTCACAGCAACTTCCTGCTCAAGAATCTAATGGGAGCAGTATCCTGTATTCACTTGTCCTGTCTCCAGTTCTGAATGAATGCTTAAATAATTGCAAGTCAGCTGCACAGTGAGTGGAAGAGTGATGTTGCAAATTTGTACTGTGCATTTTGAAAAAAATGAAAATGTGGGACAAAACCTTCACAAAATCCTCCATCACAGCAGTTTGACTCATTTAATTCCTTGAGAGTGCACCCCTARATRTRCATTTGTCTCCAGTGYAGCTGCATGCTCATGCTCWGCAGAGCCCARATTTCACCCACCATGTCTTGGATTCTAAAAAAAAGTAAACTATTACTTCATTAAGCCTTACACTGGTTAAAAATAATTAATGCAGCAGTTTAACAGTTTGCCACAAGACATACTGCAACTCAGTACCAGAGCTGGCCATCCAAGTCAATGAAGTTATTTTACTGCACTCCTATTATAAGCCTCCATTCTGCAGTCCACCTTTTGTGTTACTCCTTTTCATTTATTTATCCAGAGTCAAACAAGCTGTTCCTGAAGAACGTTTTCCTTTATATTSCTCTTTAAGACAGTCAGAGGATTTGCTTGCCAGGCCATCATTTTGTAAGAACTATTTGAACACCCATTCCCTAATGCAGGTCTGTACCAAAGCAACTGGACAACAAATAGAGTCTCTACTCTAACACAAGCAAATCTGAATGAGCCATAAAACTTCTACAAACACGTGAAGGGAGAATATCTGAGTGAACAACAATAACCTTATACAACTCCTGCTGAAGTCAGGGCAGTGGTGCTGCCTGTCACTGCAAAGGCACTGAACCCAACACAGACCTGCCTTTTCTAGCTCTGTCTCAGGCAATCCCAAGAGCCCTGGAGGAGACAAATGGGTTTTTTAATTTATTTTTGGTGGGCAAGAACAAAAACAGAAACCACTGGCACCAACATCCCGTCTTCTGTACAATGCCTGAGGCTCACTGTACAAATAAGCTTTCCATTTTCATCTTCCTAACGCTATTCTTAGAACATCTTGGCAGTGCCAGATGCTTCTTTCAAAGGCTGGACTCTCCAGAGCTGGAGTTAAGATTTATAACCACGAGCTTGCTGGCCACAGATGTTGAAGACAGCAGGCCTGTGGGAAAAGCCCCCCATTGCTAAGAAGACAYTGCTCCAAAAGCTGTTGAGAGCAGTTACTCACAGCATCTTGAGAATCTCCACGTAGCAGCCCAGGATGCGGTCRGCCTGGGCGCTCAGCTCGATGCTCATGGTGCTGCAGGTGGGGCTGACCATCAGGCAGTCGATGAGGTTGGGCTCGCTGTCGTTGCCAACACTGGCTGTCATCTTCTGGTTGGCCGTGTTGTTGCGTTCCACCTCCACGTGGATCTCGTTGGAGGTGACAATGACCGGTTTGAGACGGGATTCAGTCAAGGTGGCCTCCTGAGAGACCAGGTCAGGACTCGTGTGCAGGAGGCGCAGGGGGAGGTTGGGCTTTCGGTCGCACTGCTGCTGGCAGCCGTTCCGAATTTCCTTCAGGCTTGGTGAATTGTCCCGGCTGGATTTTAAAAATAAACAGATAATTTCAGTGGACAGACATACCAGCAGAGAGTGCAACACGGAGAAGTCACGATTTTTTGCAATTTCCCTCTGCATTTTCCCCCCAACCCACCGAATGGCTTTCTTCTGTGTAATCGGATTACTAAAATCAATTAAAAACATTAAAAGGCTCCAATAGGACTGTTCTGCAACCACGATTTTACAAAAATTTGAGCTTTTTATTACTCTAATTGACAGGCCAGTTTAGTCTAAAGGTGAACTTTGCTGTCCAAGTTGTGCAAAGCTGTAAYAGAATCCATGCCCAAGTATGTATCTGGCTATAGTACATGCCCAGACATTTGTCTGCAGCACTCGTGTCTGGAATTCGTGTTGGACACTGAGTCCGTGCTCTACCATGAGGAAAGTCAGATAGGCATAAACAAACAGGAAACACAGCAGAGGGGAACCCTCAGTGTCTACTGGAAACTGGCTCGTGTGTCGAGAACTGCGGCATCTATTTCGCAGTAAGTGAGGAATCAGATTTTCCACAATAACGGAGACAGAGTTGTGAAACCAGCTCGGGTTCAAAGCTGCAGATGCACAGGGATTTACACACAACCCCTTCTCCAAAGTCTCACCCTTGCTTTTGCTCACTTGGTGAGCASCAGGGAAGGATGGTTCAGCTTCTTTTAGGTTTTCTAGCAAACCCATCTCACACTGAACTTGTTTAGCAGTGCTGTGGATTTGGAAGTAACACGTGGTCAGTGGGGAATTCATACTGACCTGTTGATAAATTCCTCGTAACAGGAATAAATGGCAGCTAAGCAGACAGCTACAAGATTTGGCAGGACCCTGGGATGTGGGCATTGTCCCGTTGGACCATGCATGCTGAAAAACAAAAAAAAAAAAAAATGACGGAATTGCAAGGAAGATTTCTGAGTGTAAAACCAGTCAGCCAGAACGAGGTGTCAGACCTGGATAGGCATCCCAACCCAGGGATCTTCAGAAGGGCCACAGCAGAGAACATTTTAGCCCTGTAAATCCAATGGCCCTATTTATGAACAAGGCTAAGCCAAATCAGTTTAACTAATGTGGTATCCCTGAAGTCCTCCCAGAATCTCACACATGAGTGAGCAGAATGAGGTCTGAAGTTAATTTAAATCATTCTGCAGAGGTTTGAGTCTAGGTGTGTAAGAAGAATGTACACTCAGCAAAGTCCATTTGCTTGCAGAGTGGGCATAGGCAAAAAACTCCAGCCTTTTTTGAAAATTAGCTTTTAAAAGAGACTTCAGCAGCATCTCCTGATGGACTCAATTTATTTGCTGTTTGCCAGCACCAAAAAGCACCAGCTACTCTGAACAGCCAATAAAGAGATAAAGCAGGGTTGGGAGAAGTAACACAGCATAAATTAAATGTAACTAACCTGTGAATAAACTTCTTCACCACCTCCATTCCAGCATTCAGCTCGTTCAAAGACAGAATGTACTCCTGAGTAAAGAGCCGCAACCGAGGGCACTTCCCAAAATCCTGTCCAAGARGGAGAGACTCGGTGAAGATGGTGAATGTACATCCAAACTGTGGGTTTTCAAAAGAAACCAGCTCAAACACAACTGAATTCACGCTGCTGTTATGCTGACAGCATCAAGACAACAGCATCTCTGAAGTAACGTTTTACCAACTAATAATAACAGGTTTTTAATCTCTTCGTTCCCTTATACTCACTTTGAAAACAAAGAGCTTTTTAATGAAACAAACAACTAAAAAAAAAAATCTCACCCACACCTAGATTTATTTTGCACATTCCACTTTATACTTGTATTTCAAAATCAATTTTTTGTTTGGCGCTTTTGCCTCCACTCCTAACTGCAGATTTTTAGAAATAAAACTGTAATATTATTTTTTCCATCTTTGGTGCGATATCTATTCTGGCTTTAGAAAAAGTAATTTTGACAAGCAATCAATAAGCAATCAAGCATAAAACCAGAGATCAGGTTTTTTTTTTGCAGGAATTTTACTCGAGCTACAATGTGAACTTGACAGGTGAGTTCAAGAGTTGCTTTCCTTAAACCCTGCAGTCAGTGAGGCACCTGCTAACTGAAATCCTGCATCTCCTCACATCACCTGCTATTTTTAGATGTGAAAGGAGCAAATTCTGCTGTCTGGTGAGTGTTATTCCACAGCACATTTCCTCACATTTACACAGGTGTAACCTTATTACACAGGTGTTGCAGAACTACAGAGCTGAATTTCCAAGTGGGGAACAAGGTCCACTGAGGACAAACAAGCAATTCCCAGTTATCCCTCCAGCAGCTGCCTGTGGAACTTACCCTGATAAAAGCACATGGCAACTGAAATTGTAAAAAAATGCCTCAAATGAGCTGGTGGCTGTCTGTAAAAGGGATGAAAAACTCCCAGAGCACTGAAACCTTCTGTTAACTCATTTTGGTTTCAGGCACTTCTGTAGCACAACCTGTMTTAATATCTGATAAACCAGAGAAAATGACCAAAACATTTGAAAGCAAGCTTAGGCTGAACAATGTCTCCTTCCATCCCTAAATGTCACTCTGCTGCCTTAAAACTTCACCCTGCAAAGGAACTGTGGGCTATCCCACACTTGGTATTACCATTAAAATAATTTCTGTTCTAACAACTCCTTCTGGCAGGTGCAAATACACCTGATCCAAGGGCAGGAGACCCTGTGTGTTTCATACAACTATTGATTTGTATCATTAAAATGCCTTACAAGATAACTTTTGCATTTGCAATTTGCTTATGAAAGTTTTCAACCTGTCCAGGTGTCCTAACTAAAGTTGGAATCAAAGTCCAAGAGATCATAAAGAGGATGTCATTTCTGACCTCTGCAATATAAAGTACCTCTCTAAGTGCTCTGTCACAAACAAAGTACAGAACAATACACACTACCACTACTGTTTGCTAAAAACACAAATTATATTCAAATATTTGGGCTGAGCCTACACACAGCTGAAACMCAAAGGTTTGGGAGGTTGCTGAGCCCTCCCCAAATAACTCAGCACACAACAGCATCCAGTCCTGCATATAACCCGTATTATCAGCAAGACAAAAACCCTATCCTTGTTCTTTTGAGATGTCAAAACCACAGATAAATGAGACACTCTTTCCCTATTTTATAGGCAGAAAACCATAGAACAGAACTTTTTGGCAATTTTCAAAGGCCACAGAACAAAGTGGAGGCAAAGGTGGGAAGTGCCAGCTCATTCTCCTGCCCCAAGGACTGCACGGGGCCTCCTGAGCTGGTGAAGTTCAGCATCCCCTGAAGAGTAACTTTATTTACCTGCACATACACACACACACACACACACACACACGTTCTCTAAAGGACTATTCAGTACAGAAATCCCCAGAGAGTGGTAAAGTGCCCAAATCCACTCCAATTAATACCTGACACCATAAATTCTCCAACTACACGCTGCGGTACAGACATGTTGATTTTCAATCTGCAAATGTTAAGTATGGTAAATATACCCAATTCTCTGAAGCTAACCAAACACAAGCATTACACTATGCATTTAGATTTTATTTGAGACCCCTCAAGAGCTCTGGATGCTTTAAAAAAATCAGTCTGGAATCCAAGAATAACATTTACAGAATATTTCAGTGAACACTACAGAATATTCAAAAATGTTTACATGTCTGCAGAGTRCTGGMACAGAGCCAGGAATATGACCTTTTTGCCATCTTGGGCTTTCTACCTAGTTCTGTAAGCTCAGGGAGTTAAATAATGAGATTGGAAAAACAAGAAATGTGAACTGTTTTCTACTGGGTTCATGCTAATCAAAACATGACRATGGATGGTCTCTAAAATTATATATTAGTGAAAAGAAGTTGATTATGAAGTTAAAGAGTTTTACCCTTGAGATCACAGCCAAATCAATTGCCTTAAATATTTTATTTTATTTATTTGCTATTCTTTGCCACAGCATTGTGGACTTCTTCATGTCACTTAAAAACTGTGTTAGGAAACAATATGCCACAAAAGCTGGAGAGCTGGTAAATACCCCAGACCCCTCTCAAAAAAAGAATATGGATCATGGAAGAATATTTTCATAGTTTGGGAGAGTGGAATCTGGTCTACAGGGTCGAGGCAAAGCAGGGCATTTATTTCAAACACTATAAGGAATTGATCAGCAATGAGAAGAAAGTCTGGGCAAGAATGGCCATAAAATGACCGAGTACTTAGATCCTAAAATGAGAAGAATAATAGCAGAAAAACATAAGGGTATTCAGGAAAACTAGGAGAGAATTCACTGGGACATGAGACTAAAGAAAAATGGAAATCCAGAAAGCTGGTGGTGTCTGACAGAAAGAGTGTTGAGGGCCCCAACTCAAAATCAACGAAGTCCTCATTCTGGTTTTGTTATTTATTTGATTYTAAACTGTTTTAACTGCAAGGATGKCATGCAGGGASTAAATAAGGAGCCAAGGGCCAGGTGGGAGAAAGCTGGAGCTGTATCTGCTGGCACTGCTGCCRAAAGAAACATCCCTGAGAGCATGGCTTTGCTTAGATGCTTTTGAGGATCCACTGAAAGCTCATTAGTTCTACACTGATGAAGTAACACACAATTTACAGTTTCGGGGGCCCGGATTTAGATTCCACAGTGCACCACCAGCAGCAGAGCAGCTGCTGACTACAAAAAACAGGGCAGTAAAACTTCTCCAAAGTGCTGGAATTCCCGAGGCAGCAGCACTCACCATGTTGTGTTTGAGAATCCTCTGCACCACCGGGGTGAACACCTCGATCACCACCATGGACCGCGGGCGCTCTCGGCAGTGCTGCAGTGAAAAMGGGGCATTTTGTGAGCTGCAGGAATGAGGACATGGATCTCCCCCAAGTGCACACCCAGGCATGGATTGCCCCAAGATTTACAACATCCAAGGGGTGAATTAATCATTCCTGGGATTAAAGTACTCGTGACACAGTTCGTTCCTATGGATTTGCTGGCATCCAGTAGAAGATTCCCACGGGAGCTCACAAGCTGTACAAATTCCCTTCCCTCTTGCCTGTTCTCCCCCAAACTCACTGCAAAGCACCAATCCGGGGTATTACACCCATTTTGTCAAATTCAGTTGAGGACTGCCAACAGTTTTGAAAGAAAAGGGGTTGGGGACAAGAAGATATGTTCACACAGGCAGTGGAATAGCACAAACCTCCTTTCTCTGGGATCCAGGTTCATCCTGTGGTGTACTTGGGAAGGTACAATAACCCACTCTCCCATCACAGGATAAAATATACAATCAYAATCTATCAGTTAGAGTACTTTAGGTTGGRCAGGACCTTTAAAAGTCCTCTGGTCCAAACCCCTGCTCAAGGCCAGGTCAATAAATTCTCCTCATTACCCTGCCCACTTCAGTTCTGGGAAGTCCAAAATCTGGTTCCATTCGTGCAACTGTACACAGCCCATCCCACACATTTACAGACAATCTCTTACAGAGATCAAAGGCAAAAAAAATCYCCAAATCAGGAATAAAAATGCCTTGAGTCTGAGGCTACAGATGACCTARGAGTGCTGATAAAAATGCAAGTCARAGGAGTTTCTGTAACTTGACTCAATTTCTGTAGGAAGAAGCAGCTGATTAATAACTCTGGATGAGAATTACAAGCAGCATCCAGAATATTTGACAAATGCACACCCAGTCATCAGTAGGCAAATTTAAGCAGACTTGAAACTGAAACACAAACAAGCCTTGAGGAAAGGTAGTATTTTTAAATCCACACGGTCTGCAATCCAAAGTACTCAGAAGTTTATGGGAAGGATGGAAAATGCAGCACAAGCATGGATTTACCAGAATAGAGGATGGGTCCTTATGATCTCCCCACTGGCATTACCCAATGAAAAAATACTGTAAGGCTGAGGTACAAACATCTGAACTCTAATGATTTCTGCATTTGCTAAACAGAACGTGCAGTAGGACAGCTSTTGTACCCAGACTGAGGTGTGGGAGTCTCAAGATTTTAACTCTCACACAGTATCAGGACAAAACAGTTTGATATACTAAGCATATGGTTGTATTTATCATAATAGTGCTGTTCACTGTTCCAGCACCRTTGCTTGCTGACCAAAAAGTGAAATCAGTCTGGGCAGGAGGTAAGGAGTTAAAGAAGAAAAACAACCTCCCATTCAAAGAACAACATTCATATACAACTGTGAGATTTCAGAGAGCAAAGCTGTTCTGATACCTTGCAGAAGAATTCACAGAGGTCAGGAGGAGGATGGTTGTTTTCCAGCAAAGGTGCAATTGCCTTTAAAAAGAAAGGGAGAAAAAAAGATAAAAACTCAATGATAAGACTGCAACTGGAGTAAGCATATTGCAAGGAAGTATTTTTCTTGGGGGGACAAAAGCTCAATTTTAGAAAAGGACAAAAGCATTAATAAAGAAATTAGAAGTGGGTCGTATGTTTCTTTTACAGGTTGGTTCAAGCACACCTTGGCTACGAATTCCCAGGAAAACTCTGCTTTTAACTACAACAGTGTAAATACATAAAACAGGTAAAGGAGGGCAATATTTATAGTGGTTTAAATGGAAACAGGAGCAGACCAGCTGTTCTAGGATGTAACAGAGAAGGATGAATCTGGCTCACTGCTTCAGTTAAAACATCTCCCTGAAAGAAAAAACTGAACAACACCACACACACATATCCTTTGCAGAGGAGTTCACGATCTTTTCTGTGTGACAAATAGCTCACTAAAAGTAACCTAGCACTGTTCTAACCCGGGAGGACCCTATTTATCAAAATCAAGCATCCAACTTTATAAAAGCTGAGATCAACCATTCCTCTGTTGCTACGCAAACCAATGTGTTTATGCTGGGTAAACACATTAGAGGGCATACCTGCCACTGAGGGGGTAATGAACTTATGCTGTTGTTACTTCCTTTGGAAATCAGAAAATGGTACCAGAACAATATATTCCATGTGCCAGTGCCTTCGGGCTTTTCCACTCTCCAGTTCAAGGGATTCCCAGTACCCATTTAAAGGTAAGACACTAAACAAAGCAGCCAGGACATTTTGTATTGAGCAACTGAACACCAGATATTTTATCTGGATGGCACCTGGGATTTTGCTAAGGCAGTCTGCTTGGGTTTTTGCTMTTGCTCTCATCTCCTTATTCAGCCCAGTGAGTCTGCTGGCAATGGCTCTGTTCACAGCAGCCACTCACACACAAACAGGTCAAGATTAGAGTGAATTTTAACAATGAAACCAAGCACTTCTGCAGAGCTCTGTCTTGGTTACACGTAAGAATTCTGAAGTTTCTGCTCATTGTCATGAACCATCCTTCTGCAGCTGTTTACTTGTCCCTCAGTGGCCCAGCCACAGGGGACTGATGGAGAACACAACCCCATCCAGCAAGGCCACAACATCCTCGCTCCCCATCCAACACCTGAGCTCAAGATCTTTTCTGAACCCATCTTTTTGGGAGAGTTCACTATGGGACCTGCCAAACAACAACAGGGACAATCAGGGTCCATGGCTCTGCCTCTGTGATCAGGGTGGAAATCAGGACAGCCTGAAAGAACCTTTTCCTGTGTTTTCCTGACGAGCAGACACGTGCTGTCCCACGTTTCCCAGCCGTGGCAACACGTGTGTCCCCGTCCCGAGCAGGAAGGGATTGGCTGGAATTGGAATATTGACTGCTCCAGCACCATCCAGAGAAGGAAAGCTGGTCCCATCTACATGGCCAAGCACTGTGTACTTTCCMTTTGCTACATAAACACACTGCATTAGCAATACTTTCCAGGAATAGCCCTGGTTATCTGGGTAATGGCAGGGAGCTGGCAATGCCCAGAAACTGCCAGYTCCTTAATGGCTCAGGCACAACCTACACCAGGGCAGGACCTGAACTGAAGAAACCACCACCAGAACAGAGGGATAAACAGGCTGAAAGAATCTTTGGAAACCACCTGGYCCAACCTCCCTGCTCACAGCAGGGCCACTCACATCTTTTCATTAAAAAATCTTTTTTTCCCAGTTGTAAGTGGGGGCCTGAACTACCGTTATCACTAGGGTTGAATGAAAGCTATAGCAAAGGAAAGTAAATGCAACTTCAGAAACTTATCTCAGTGGCTGATTCCAGCTAAAGGGTATCTYAAGCAGCAGCTAAACACAATTCACACCTACTGGCAGCTACCTGCCACCTTGTCATTTTGCAGAAAGAGTCATAGAGATGTGATACAATCAGGGGTGGTGAGGCTCTAGATTAGATTACTGGGAAAATCTCCTGGAAATCGCCAGAGAATGAAATTAAATCACAGTGATGGGGAACAAAGCTCCACCTCTCTGAAAAATTGTTGAGATTTTATACTTTKTTTCACAAGCAACAGAGCAGCCATTTGATGCACGTATTTCTGTGTGTCTAAACAAAAGAAAAAAGCTGAAGAGGATAATTTTACAGATAAGTTAGCAGGGGTTTAAACTGTAGTGACACACACACATCCACACTTCCAACAGCAATCACTTGCTCACATACCCTCAGCAATGGAAACTACTCAGCCTAAGGRTTTTATAGGGCACATCTGGAAATGATGGGGTTTGACTATTTAAAGAACAGATATAGATATGAATATTGTTCTGCATAACCTCCTAAGGAGGCCATTTGGAGAGACTATTAACACTCAGCATGCTGTGCTCTCTCACTCAGGCTGATGAGAAAGCTTTATTGTTATTCATCTATGAAACAAGGAAAGAGAAATGACAAAGCCACACAAAAAACAAATGGTTTTGATTCCTGCCTAAGCTCAGCAGCACTGGTRGAAAGGCTTTCACATCTGTCCTACTTCACTGAGACAGAGCACTAACAGAACTATTATCAAACAATATAGATTTGTCCTCAGCTTTTGACAGAAAGATACTTACCACAATTATGCTCTCGTGGTCTTGAGTGGTTAAGTTGTTGTTCTGAAAGAGTTGAAGAGAAAAAAGATGAGTGAGCAAAGAGCACTCGAGTCGGTACATCAGCACACACAGTCCTCAGCCACYACCAGACCCAAGCAGGAAGGCTCAAGGCTCACTTGGTTATTTTCTGAATAAAAACCATGGCATTAAAATCATTCTCCTAAGGAAGGTGGAGTACTGCCTGCTATGAAGGGTGGTGCAAACCTTCCCTGCTCCCTCAGCTGAGCACACAAACACCAGGATGCCAGGGACGTCTCAATCAGCTGGAAAAGTAAAGCTAGCAATACATTTCTTCAAAATGTTTTCTTAGGAACATATTTTTCGAAAAACATATTTTTTGAAAAATATACAAGCTGTATATTTCTACAAAAATAATAAAAAAGATTGTTGTGGTGTTGGATACTATGAATGGGTAGGAAACTAACTGCAAATTTTCCTGAAATTCTTTCTTTAAACATGGTACCAGCAAAAGCCAATAAATTGACTGSAAGTCCCCTATGCCACCATCTATGAAGAAGAGTTTGCTCTGGGATTTGGGATTTTTCAGCAGCATGATCTATCCAGAAGTTACAAAGTTGTGAGTTGCTAGAATTTTTGACTACTGCAAGGAAAAACAATAGTGGATTTTTTCCCTTGTGTCAAATCCTTCCACATCAGAACTAAGACATGAAAAGCCTGCTTGGCATTACATTTCCTGTCCATGAAAAGCTAAATAATTGAAACAGATGTTATAGGAGGAGGATAGATAAWTCTGAAGAAAAATATTTTTCTTTACCAGAATTAGTAAAAATAAAAYAGCTACACAATTAATTTACTGGTGTATATATATTGGTATAAAATTATTGGTCATTGAAACAAAGCCAATGGAATAAAAGTCAAAGGGAGCTTTACCACTGACTTGAAATAAGACATGAGTTAGACCCATAATAAATTTACCATAGATAATTTAAAAAACCAAAGAAACAAAAAACCAAACCACCAACCAAACCAAACCAACAAACTCAAGATAAATGGGGTTTGTTTTGTTTCTAGAAATCCACCTAACGTGGGTCAAATCTCCYTCTCCCCAGCAAGTACAAACTCCACTCCAGCCAGCAGAAGTCACGAGCAGACTCACAGGCAGAATCTTGAGAGCCCAAGTTAAAATAAAACCCACCCCAAGCTTTTAACTGTTTGTGTCTCATCTGACAGTGACTGTAGGTACCTCTGAGAGCAGCTTGGAGACAATTTCCAGGGGTGCCTGGTGGATGGAGTCGTCCTGCAGCGGGGAYGTCAGCGCCATGTCCACCAGCGTCCGGATCTCCTTCAGCACCACCTCCCAGCGGCTGGGGTTGCTCAGCACCTTCTTGTACTTGTAAATCTTCTTCTGCAACACACAAAGGGTCACAGTGACACCTCCAGAACCCCCTCGGATGGAGCTGTGCTTCCTACTGCCCAAGTGGGCTGCTTTGTGCTTCAAGTGTTGCCTTYTCTGAAAAGCTGTACTTAAAACGTGTAAATGGACAAGAAAACCTTTTATGTTTAAACCAATTTCTTCTGTGGAAGTAACAAGAAACCACAACTCTTTTCTCTGGAGTTTTTTAACTCCAGAGCATCTTTCTTTTCATCATCTCCTCTCACTTTCTTTCTCAGGCTAACAACAGATAGCTGCCATTGCACTCTTTCCAAAGCTTAACTTCTTTTTAAGAGACTCATTAAGCAATA
>NW_026623405.1:370443-374128 GCF_030028575.1 Malurus melanocephalus
AAAAAAGTCCCATAGACCCAGAAGCKTTTTTTCTGTCTTGAAGGACCCTGGAAAATCATGCTGTCACCCTTCAGTTGTAACAGAAGCCAACTTGTAAAGTCTCTAAATTTTCCACAGAACAGCATTTCCACTCTCAAGAACAGCATTCCTGATTGCCTAACCCCATCTGCCCCAGTTCCCTGCATGTCCAAGCTATTTCACCAACTGCCCATGGCAGAGCAGCTGGAGAAACCGAGGACAACCCTTGTTCTTCAGCACCCATGTGTCCACAAACAACTGGAACAGAGGCTGCTTTATATTATAAACAGCCMTCTTCAATCTTTAGAGAAAACCCACCCACCCAAATTCCCAGAGGTGGCTTGATGGCACTCTGCAAGCTCGAGGGAATGATGATGAGCGTTCAAATGCCACTTCTGAGAACAACATTAAAGGCAATGAGAGCCAGGAGGGCTCTGCCAAGGTGGGCAGTGTGGAGGCAGTGCCAGAGGCAGGGAAGGAGCTCTGCACCTGCCAGGACCTCGCCTTGTGCTCAGCTCACACACCCTTCCTCTCTCTATGTGATCCTCTCTCTGCAAAAAGGGATCTTGAGAAGTCTGGACGCATGCTCAGGCTCATTTAACAGCACCAGGCACTTCTGTGTTTACATGAAAACATCAGTGTTGTGCACTAAAAATGGATCTTTCATTCCTGGGCAGCATTTCCATGAAAATCACACCGACTGCCCATTTTGTGCAGCTTGCAGATTCACTGCACATTTTGGGCTGCCCATCAGTCCAAAATTACCCATATTACCATTTGGGTAATACAGGCAGGGCACTGTGCAGAGGGGCTGTGAGCTTTGTTTTGTTTTGGAGCTTTGTGGCATTTCCCAGGGCAGCCCCAGCAGGAACCATCTGAGCAGGCTGGCTCTGCTTATCAGCCACTTCCTTCCCACCCAGGAGCAGATTCTCACAGCAAACAGCCACCTCTGCACCCCATCCCAAACACAGAACAATGCAGAAAAATACAGATTTGAAAYGCACTGGGTTTGTCTGCATTGTCAGAGTGGGGAAAGGAGGGTGGCACTGGGCTGACATGTAATGTCTGATAAAGCAATCCAATTATCTTTTTAATTAAATTCATGCCAAGTACAAAAGCACACAGGCAGKGTGGTTCACACTTTCAGTGCATTTTAAGCCACTGAAAAGCTAAAGGAACATAAAAACATGCTGCAGACATTGTCAAATGTGGCTGGGATTTCAGAACTGCACAAAAACCTTTGTACTTCTGAGCTCCTTGGGACAGAGARAATCCAACAGTGATTTTAAACTACCAGCACTGCTTCCACATCACAGACTTCTTGCACTCTTTAGGAAACCTGAATCCAAGAATTTAATTTCTCTTATTCATGTAGTGCYTTTATTTAGGGTCTTTTTGTTAGAYCCACTCCAGCACTAAATCTAAGAMAACCAGACAGTTTTTTACCTGGAAACAACTCCTTTCCCACTAATTAAGGACACTAAAGCAATCTGGCTCAACAGATATAATTTTCAGTGCTGAAACTTATTCCTTGGCCCTGTACKGTGAAAAAATCAAATTCAAAGCAGAACTAGAAGCTCACAAAACATGGGGATGGGGGAAGGATGAGAGYTAGACCACTGGGTTATTGCATCCCTGCCCCTTTTTGGGTGAGCTACAACTCATTTTTGGAGCAGCTCCTTCAGCCTCAGGGGCAGCTGCTAAAGGAAACTCTTGCCCAACAGGACGCTGCTCAGACAACTCCACCACAAATATCCTTTCGCTGTCAAATCCACTCTTGCTTGGGGTGAGGGAGGAGCAAGGGAGTTTTTCTTTCCCTTTTAGAGATGTCCATTAAAAGTCAGAATTTGGATGATGCTGACGTACATAAGARGGAAGGCAGCAGGAGCTGCACTCACTGCCACGCAGGGAAGATCTACCAAAGCTGCTGCTCAGGGCRAGGCAAACAGGGACTCAACGGGAGCATCAGGGGACTGCCACCTTGGCAGACAYGCTGAGCCTGCTGCAAGCACAAAATCCAAACTTATCAGTCTGTGCTTCACGTTTCCAGCACAAAGGATTGCGCTGCAGTCTGCAAATGACAGGACAGGAGTGYTGAATGATGGTGGGAAAGCAGCAGAAAATAAATAAATAAATAGCAGAGCCATCCCAAGAGGGTTGAACTCTGCTGTTCTGAACCTTTGGCCACGGTTACGCCGCTGTTTTTCTCAGCAGAATGCTTTTCACTGTTGAGCGCCTTGCTGAAAGCCTCAATTAAAGCCTGAAACCTATCAGTGGKTTAGAGCAGCAATTTTCTGTGTCTCAGCGAGCACCGAGGCTGCACCGAGCCATCTGCTCCATCCTACCTGAGCTGGCTCCAGAGCAGGAGCAGCCATCACTCACGACTGAAAAACAAAACTGCCTGGCAAGGACCTGCACAGAGAATGGGAGTGCCAACACCTGCCAGGGGGTCAGACCCCCTGGATGTAGGTGCAAAAAATGCCTTCAGCTGCTGAAAATATTCACACAGAATTTACCATTAATAGCCTGAAAAAGGAAAATWTTAGGGTAGGAATACAGTTTCTAGTGGGATTTCGCAAAAAGCAGCAGCTCCTGTGAAAATTTATGGGAGTGAAAATAAGACAAGCCAACCTGGAATTTGACCCTCCTAGTTACTGAACAGCCAGAGCCACACAGCCAGTGTCACTCCAAAATCTTGCCACGCTGACTTTAAATGCAAAACCACTGAATTTAATAAGTACCCAGAAAAAGCAGTATGAGGAGAATAAGTGACACTGACAGGGCATCCTTCATTCTCAAATCACTCTAATTAATTAAGTCTTGCAGAAACTCAAAGACCTAAGTCTCAATCCTCTTTTACAGGAGGAAAGAATTGAAGTCCRCATGTGAAAAATTACTTTTCTAGAGTTATTAAGCTAGGAAATGTGACAAAAATCTGTAAGCAGTGGGTTTTACCATCAGTGCTTAAAAGCCTCTGAACACTGCTGTGAACAGAAAGTTCAAGAGGGCCTAGGAAACTTTCAGCTTTTTTTAAGTAAGATCTTCATATGTTTTTCTATGCTATAATGGCTTCATTCTTACTTTYTTAAGAATGATAATACTGATGTAGTCAAGAGAAATGGACTCTAATGCACAAAATCAGCCAGCATGGAACATTTGCCTTGTTCAGCCCTAGCAAGACCTTTCATGTAAGGAACATTTTAAAGCAGCCAGCACACCTGAACCAAAAAAGGGAAAAATGAAGTTAGCCTTCTTGATGACAAAATTTCATCCCTGCTTTGCCACTGCCAGCCAGGGAACGTTCTGTACTCTCGGGAACCTGTCTTCCCATCAGCAAATACTATCTTCATTACATAAAGAAAATTAATGGCCATCCCTAATGCCGAAGAGCCTGCTAAATTGAAGCTCTCTCTCCCCCCTCTACCACGCACAGCCAGTAAAGGATCGCTGCTTTAGTGGGGAGACTGGAGCTCCTGCAGGAATGGGAGAGGACGGAGCTCCTGCAGGAACGGGAGAGGATGGAGCTCCTGCAGGAATGGGAGAGGATGGAACCCTGCAGGAACGGGAGAGGATGGAGCCCTGCAGGAACGGGAGATGGAACTCCTGCAGGAACGGGAGAAGCTGGGAGAGGCTGGAGCTCCTGCAGGAATGGGAGCTCCTGCAGGAA
>NW_026623405.1:374835-422783 GCF_030028575.1 Malurus melanocephalus
AAGCTGGGAGAGCATGGAACCCTGAAGGAATAGGAGCTCCTGCAGGAATAGGAGAGGATGGAGCTCCTGCAGGAACGGGAGAGGATAGAGCCCTGCAGGAACGGGAGAGGATGGAGCTCCTGCAGGAATAGGAGAGGATGGAGCCCTGCAGGAACAGGCGCTGCCCTGGAGGGCTGTGGGTGCCAGCAATTGTTTATTTCTCGCTGAGCAACCAGGGCAGCTCCAGCGGGAGGGAAAGGTCAGGCTCCCGCACSAAGGGCCCGCCCAGCTCATTGCGGGATGGCTGACACGGGCTAGGGTTACACTTCAATCTTGACAGTGCTTATGTAAAATGGAGGTGCCTCTTGCTAGATGCAAATGTGCAGAGATAAAAACAACTCAGAGAGCGGATTCTGGGAAGGTTTTCTCCACCGCAGCAGAACATTTTGTTCAAACTCTGCGTCACGAGGAACAGGAAGAGTTGCTGGCGGTGTCTAACACACATGTTGGCCTGTCCTACCAAGCCCAGGTGCACCATGTATTCTGCAGCATCACCTGCTGKCATTTTGTCCTTTAACTCGTTATCTTCATGAAAACAAAAGGGCATGGCATCCTCTGAACTCGGCTATACCCATAGTCTGCTTTTAATTCTAGCAGACACCACTTCACAGTATTCTSAAAAATACTTAAGGTTAACTTGTTGCTAACAGGATTCTGTCAGAGCTGGGCTTAAATCATCAGAGGAATCCACTGAAATCCTTTGCAACTATGTTCCTACTGGCAACATGTGCCAATATGAAGAAAAAAAAGCAACTTACCTGAAAAGACTAAATCTATAAAAAGTCTCAATCCAGGCAAAGKGCTGGGGCTGGGATGTGATTATGGAAACTTTTCTAAATCAGGGACTTCAAACTGCTCATGCTGCAGTAATCAAACTCTTCRTGACCTTCTGGAAGTTCTGTACAGAAAGACTAATGTGCTGCTCTCTAAAATAGATGCAAAACAGCAGCAGCAAACTTTTGCACTCTACCATATTTTCAGGTCATGGCATTTTTTTTGCATATTTCACTCTACCCAGTGCAAAATGCTGAAGTGCATCAACTTCTCTCCTTCAGTTGCTTCTCTGAATGCAACTGCCTTGGTTGAGGCTCACTTTCCTACAAACTCCTTGGCACAGGCCAGAGAACTGGAGGGAAATACTTTAAGATAACACTTSTGATTCTTACTCAGTTGAGGTCTAAATAACACTTCGGTTTTTGCTAATTCATATTAAAAAAAATCATATAAAGAAGATCCTGTGAATGTATGCCCTAAATAAATACACCCAGGGATGTTATCTGTCCTGAACAGCTCACAGACTTGATGACTAAAAGCAAGAGGCAGAGAAAGAGCAAGAAAACCAAGGTGATTTCCTTGAGGTCATATGGCAAGCCAGGACCAGAGCAGAACTGAGGTGTTCTGACCCTGAGGCCTCCAAGGCAATTGTTAGATCCTGGAGAAGGAGGAGCACCACTGGCAGGCATTGTGCCCGCAGCAAGCTGAATGATGACACCCTGCTGCAGTGCCATCTCAACATCTTCCACCACCACCTTTTTCAGCCCACTCTGATTCACCTGTTTTGTTCCACCAGTGTCTGTCACCTTGTTCCAGATCTCACTAAGCTAGGCAAGAACTCCCAAGGCTCAGGTCATTGCTGTTCCCGAGCTGACAGAGTTCAATGGGTTCAGCAAGCGGTGAYGTGGGTTCAGCCGTTACTGATGCACGAGCTGGAACAACCACACACACGCTGCCCGCAGGCACAGAGATTGTCCTTTGCTCTGGTACCACTGGGACAGCACCACTGCAAGGGAGAAGAATGCTGAAATAAACACAATTTTAAAAGGATGAAACAGAGACCATTTCTGCTTGAACCGAGAGAAGTGCAAAGTGGACGYGGGACAAGGGAGGTCACAGGACAGGCTCCTCAGTCATTTCCCAGCTGCGACATTAATGCACTGAAGAACTTGCTCCCGAAGAATATTATGTCTTATCTACATATGTATATATATAATTCACTATCTCCACCTCCTTTGCACACAGCTGCCATCTGACTGCCCATCCTTCTGRGCTCCTGCTCTCTGATGCACTCAACACTACTGCAAAGATATCCTTCAGTAACAAGGGGGAACAAGAGGACGGATCACAATGGATATCCTACCCAAGGGAAAAAAAGAAAACTAAAATAAAAACCACAGAACTCATGAGCCCTGCTGGAGATAAACCTGCATGCAAATGTAGTGTGTGTGCCTCCCAAAACTGAAAGCAACTCAAAAATTGTGGCTTCCTTCTAGCCCCCCATAAGCAGGGAGGGAAAAGGTCGTCCTTGGCAGACCTCTCCACTACAGAGCAGAAAAATGGGGCTTTGTTCCTGCTGGTGCCTTGCCTTTCCCCTGAATCCCTGCACAGCCCTCGGGTCTCTGGTCTGCAGGAACACAGCTGGTGGAGCCAAACCCAGCTCTACCTCATTCTTGCATTTGAGATGCCGTAAACTCAGCTAGAAAACGCAAAAGGCCAACTGTGGCTCCAGCTGCACTTTGCCTGGGCTTATGTGGTYACTCCTGTAATCAGACCTGTCCACAGGGGAGACGTTTTTTGGCATGGCCGACACTGATGCATTCCCCGAAACCCTCCATCCCTGCTTCCATTTCCTTTTGGCAAACACTCCCATTCTTCAGGCCCCAGTTCCAGCACCAGCTTTACACTTCAGGTTGGCAAAACATCAGCTTTCATCCTGCACACAGCAACTGCTGTTCCGTATTTTTCGTACCGGAGCCAAGTTGGGGTTTGTTTTTAATGTTGCTTTGGCTATGCGGAATTTCACTATGACTGCAGATACGTCTCCAGCAGAAGCACAAGCCACTCCCTGCTTGCAAAAAGCATTGGTAGAGACAAAGCTGATATCTTGGATTGAAAATTCCRTGTGATTTCTCCCCCAAATTAAGAAGTATTTTCAAATACGTTGCCCATGAGCATTTGGGTGGTTTGGGTTTGTTGTTTTTGGTTATTAGCAAAAATCACRTAACATCTTTTCCTCTTGATCCTGGGCAGGAAGAAAGCCTTCAAAACATTAATCAACACAGTTGACCCAGACATACAGGAAAGGTCTGCCCTAGCTGCAGACTGGCAAGCGGGAAGTTTACAAACCCTCCTGAATTGCTTAAAACTCTTCTGAGTGAGAGAAACCTTTGCAGAGAGGCTGCTGGGCTCACACATCAGGGCAGGAGCCAGACACCCTGCTCGAGCTACAGGACTTGAACAGCCTCTGACTCAGTAGMAGAGGGAAGGGTTCAAACATGTTTAGACACAACTGCCTCCTCCTCTCGCAGGACCTCGCTGCTCCCTGCTGCAGCATGTTTGGCCCTTTACATCAGAGCAGCAAATGCMCCACACGGCCACTGTCTGTCCTTCAGGATCTCAGTGCTCTGGCAAAACCCACAGGGCTGCGAGTCTGACCTGCTCCTGKATTTGCAGAACGACCTAGAGTCAGAAAAATCACATCCAATTAAAAAAAAAAAAGCAGCAGACTACTACACAAAAGCAGGAATATGTGTCCCATACGCACTCCACACCTTCCGAAGCATTCAGTGAACTAACTACATTGAGTGCACAGGGACAAAAAAATTTTAAATAACTAATGCACAGCAGACACTGCATAACTGTGGATTCTGACATGCAGCAAACAGAGCACAGATGGCACAAAGCACTGTGACATTAAGTGCCACCTAGGTGTGGGCCTWGCTGTGTGCTCTTCTGATGAGAYCYACCATTACTGACACATTATGGAATSCTTTTGACACYCAGCTAAACTGATGCAGGCTCCTAATTCCTTTACCTTCATGCCCTTTACATTCCACACACGATAGCTGTACATGTGGAGCCTTGGCATYCACCAGCTCTCAGCCTGTGGTGGGAATAAAAGACTTTGCTGCTGCAGAGTAGAGATATTGCATAGGAAAAAAAAAGAAAAGGAGCATGCACAATCTTATCGTCACTGCACTTTGCCCAGGTCTGGCAAAGCAAAAGCTGTGCACAAGGCCACCATGGAGCACAGCCAGGCATACCTGCTGTGCAGAGTTTGGGCTCTGCACCCTTCAGATCCCACTCAGGCACGACAGAGCTCTGGTCATCACCAGGAAAACAGGACGTGGCCTCATCTGCAAGGCTGCAGAACTGATGCCAGTAATTTCAGGCATGTGAGAGCTCTGATCGGAAGAACTCGCCACCTGAGAAACCACCTCCAACTGGGACTAAGCAGCTGCTATCGCTACACATTGTAGTGACTGCTGACAAAAGATAACCTCACAAAGATAATCTATMCCCCTTTTATTTTCTGGGAAATTCCAGTAAGCTGAGGTAGCACCRAGTAGCACACAAAACCATTATTTCTTCCCAGATATGCAAAATGGATWAAAAAGCCACATCATCCCTTTTCCTTATTACTCTCTACTGCTGGCAGCGGACACCCTCTGCTTTTTCTGCTCTCCTCCCCTCTCACCAGTCAGCAAAACCTTCCAAATGGACGCTTATCCACCTGTTTCACTTTCTCCTCCTTGGCAAATATATTATTTTCCTGGTTTTCTAGCTCTTCCCCACCATAAATGGCTTTRAAATTGGCTTCTCTCTTGTGCACCTGCATCATCGATGTCGTCAGCAAGAGGAACATGTTTGTGTCAGAAAGCTGCTGCAGAGCCTTAGGGAGAGCAGGGACTGGATGCTGATGCGATGCTTGCAAGCATCTTAAAAGTAGCTCCAGAAAAGSAGGGCATTTCCATCCTCAGATCACTGGGCTTTGGAGCCCTGAATTTTCCAATTTTTCACAGGCAGATGCCCAATTTCAGAGCAGCATTTGCATCTGAAACATTCCCATCACTCTGTTCCATGCTTTTGTGTTGCATCTGATTGTGCCACATCAGCACAAACCCCCAGACCTCCTGCAACTCTTCAGCCTACCAAAATGCCACTGAATCTCTGCAATTTCCTTCATTTTTTTTTGCCTTCTCCTTTGCACAAATRCTGCATGACGAACAAGACTGAATGAAGACTCGCAGCTTTCAGCTTTCTGACTCCAAAACTCACATCCTCACAGAGAAATAGAGATCACTGGGTGCTCCCAGAACCACTGCCCACCTCATGTTCATGATCACTCACAACAGTTCTAATTTTCTGATTTTAAATCCATCCGTTTCTAGGGGAAAAAAAAGACAAGAAATTGTGACAGACAAGATGAACATGAGATTTACAACAAGAGCTAGGGCAGATGATACAGGCTGKGGCACTTGCAATTCACTGTTTTACAGTTTTTGTGGATATTAGCAGCAGTTTTATAATCCTCTAATATATTATGTATACTATGATGCACTCCACATACTAATTGTATTGGAAGAAGTAAATGTAATGACAAAACTGTGCCAGAAATGGAAGAGAAATTTAGAGCAACACCTAGATCCCCTTTGCTCCTTCAGGGTCAAGTAGGTCTTCTGACACCAAGAGTTCTCAAAACATCCAGAATGCAGAACTGGGCCCYGTGGCAGCAGCTTAACAAGGCACTTAGCATGTGTCATCTCCCACAGCCAGGTTTTCACACCCAATGCATCATGCGAGGAGGATAATTACACTCCTGGGAAAAATTACCAAGTCCTGTCCTGTCTTCATAAGAGATCTCCTAAAAACAGATTTTTCTGCAGCTAGGAACCTGAACAAGAGAATAATTTTGGTGCAGCTCTATATTATGATAGCTGTAGATGAGARGTTGTAATTTGGTGAAATTCTTGGTCACTGTGACCTTGAAATCCTGAATTGCAATGAATTAGTCATAAGGTCAGCCCTGGAATAATGAAGAGGAGCAATTCACTGSTACAAAACCCGAGGATCCCTCCTGGCCAAGAGCTCAGCATTCCTAAGAAGCAACACACTCCAGCAATTGTATCTGCTCCTCTTCAGAGCCCAGACCTATGCACACAATAACAAGCTGACCTGTTTATTCAGCTGTTTTTGACACCCCTCTATCTTCAGACCTAATATTAGTTTGAATAGGACAGCATCCAAGTCTAGAGGGGAAAATTTAGAGCTGGTCCTGACTTAGCTAAAGCAAGATAGAAAGTAACTATCTAGCTTCTACTCAAATTTCACCACTAGGCCATTAATTGGCTTGAGTTCTTCCTCCTCAAAAAAGGCTGTTTTGGCAAGGCAGGAGGCAGCTACAAGTGCACAAAGCATGTGTGCTGATGGCTGGATGAGGGCAGGCAGGCTCAGAGCAGCAGCTCAGATCCAGGCTGGCATCCCAGAGTGTCACCAAGAGCCTGTTTGGGCTGGACAAAGTGCTGTGCTGACACGGATATGCAGCTCTCAGATTTGAAGTGGTTCATGTGAAGCCAACACAAAGCACAGCCCATGATCAGCTGCTGCAGATGTATTTTATGGGAGGAACCTGCTCCAGAGTCCCCCAGAAAGAGTGATGTATTTTCCCAATGCAAAGGCAGTGAAAGCTTAAAAAGAAATCTAACCACTCCACCTGTTCCAGTTCTTAAAACATTACCAGCATTTCATAAAATGAATAGAAGAAAAATCTTTCTGTCAACATCTTGTCTGTTTTTCATCTCTTCATTTTCCACTTCCCAAAGTGAGATCAGTGCCTTTCTGCTGTGGCAGCACAGCTACCTCTAGCAAACTGAGATCCCAGAMACAGAAAACAAGGCCAAGAATTTTCAAGTGACTTCTGATAACAGATGGCCTGAGACTGTCAAACTTGTGCTGGAAAATGAGAGAGGCAACAGACTTCATGTACTCATGAAGATGTCTCAAGCCAAAAAAAAAAAAAAAAGGTACAAAAAAAGACAACCTCCCAACTTAACCACAAAAAGAAGTTATGGAAACAACAGGCCAAGTATGACAGGATTTCCATTATGTTGCTCCTTAATTTGCAGTGAGGTTGTTCAGATTACAGACAGGGTGATTTTATCAATCACCAGATGAACAGCAGGCACGTGTGGCTGCATTTCACATTACCTTTCATACAGAAAAGAACAAACAATGCCAGCAAACATCAACTTCACCACGAGAAAAGTCACCAAAAACTGAAAAACACTCACTATGTTCACCAGAAACTGGTACCAATCTTTCTTCTTGGGAACAGATCAATTTACACACCATTAGATCCCATATCTGTTCTCTATGGAGTACAAAGTCTGGCCCAGAACATAATCATRATGCAGAGGAAAGGCTGGATATCTTAAAAACCTGTTCATGGTCTGCCATAACYGGTACCCAAGCATTTCAGAGGAAGAGCACAACCACCAGCCAAGAACTTGTGGGTTGCCTTTTAATCTGTACAAGCAATAAACCTGCTCATTCAAAACCAGTGTGTCATTGAAGCTCACAATGCTTCCAAAACTCCGAGGCTTTGAAAGGCAAAACTTAATTCCAYAGCTTTGGTTCTCATCATTATATTATTACCTTGCACATAGACACAAAAGGAAAAAGAAAAGAAAAGCCACTGTTGGCCTAACTGTATGATAATTATTTATTGTTTCACCCTAAAATCACAGAAAATGAAAATTTCTGTGTTCTGTGAAAACACCTCCATGTTTCAGCTGAAGAAAGCAAAGAAACAGCCAAGACAGTTACAATTTTGTGTGCTGGGTAACCACCAAGGAGAGGTCTGAAGTCCAGAACTATCACTCCAAAGAACTGCTGAGCCCTTCAAACAGTATTTTCACTATGCAATAGAGCACGGGGCTACTGAATTGTCACAGGGTACCAAACCTTTCTCTCTCAGATCATAAATTAGGTCACTAAACACACTGGCACTTTTAACTACATCCAATGTGATTTTTTTCCAGATCTCACAGTTTTAAGACATGAATTACTGAGATTTAAGGCTGTAAATTTTTTTAATGTCATGGTTTAAATTCTATATAACCCCCACTCCTGTATCAGCACTATTTTTAATCATTACCATGGTGACAAAGCCGTAAAGGTGCTTTCCACAAGGAAGGCTTTACCACACTTTTGAGAACAGTTCCTCTCAACTCAGTATTTCGCAGTTTTAAATTTCAAAGAAGAGTAACTCACTCTGAACATACAGCATTAGATACAAAAACTGATATTCACCCTTGGCTATTGCATTAAAAAAAATTCAATTCTAATGGACAACGAATTCATAACCTGGTCACAGTAAAGACCAGAGAGCATATCATCATTCAGGTTAAGTATGACTTTATTTGACAGTCAATCCCTTTGCAATTAATAGGGCTGCTTGTGCATGGAAGTATCTGTTTCCTGAAGACACAGATAGAACAATCCCTATGAGAACCAGGGAAGTATTAATCCAAAATTAAAGTTTTTGAACGAAGGCCAACATMGCTTGTTTTAGTATTCAATGCAAAATGCTTGCAAATCCCAAATGACAACATTGTTCCAGTTTCCTAATTCATGGGATTCAAAACAGGGAGTCTGGGTTGAAAATGAGTTTTCAAACAAAAGGTTATGTGGCTGTTGACAGTGAGTCAGGGGTGTGTGCATATGCTGGGCTGCACGAGTACAGAGAGCAGGGTGGGAAGGGGCTGCTGCCTCATCCATGTGCCAAAGCTGTGTCTGCTGTGGGGCTTCACAGGATCTCAGCAACCTTGTACAACCTCAGAGCAAACCCTGCATTGCGTGAGGACAAGCGTGGCGTKGGTGGGGAGAGGACCAGATGATGTCCGAAGGTCCCTTCCAACCTAAACAATCCTACAATTAACACATTTGCACTGTCCCTGCTAAGAGATGTGTAAACTCCCTAACCAAGCAGCAGCACTCATTAGGGGACACACAGGCACTGGTTAAAAGGATCAGTGGGAAAGACAAGGTACAGGCAAGCCTTTCTAGAAGATCCAGGTCAGAGGCACACAAAGCTCAGTTTGAGTCATGCTTCATGCTTTCCTGCAGACCTGGCTCTGTTCTTGCTGTATTGTGTCGATTCAGGACATTCCCCCAAAGGCTGTCAACTGACGTGTTTCACTGCTGCATCACCCAGCTGACCAGAAAACACGAGCAGCTTGCCCCATAATGAGGGCAGTGTTCAGGGCTTCCCACCAAGCATGATAAAAAATACAACGTGCCCTGTGTGACCTCAGGTGCAGTCCCTCAAATAAATGTAAATCTATACCTGTCCTCTGCACCACCACAGAAGACCTAAGGATCCTTGGCAAAAAACCTCACTAATGACTTTCTAACTGTACTGAATTAGTCAAGTGTCTTTTAATGATTAATACTTTCAGCATGAGGTGCAATGGGGTGACACGTTTCCTATAGAGGATGGCACCGCTCTGGGCTCAGCACTACAAATGCACAGAAAGTCTTTAGCACAAAGAGAGCAACACATAAACAAGCAACAAAGWAGATGGGTGCTGGCTGGGAAAATACCACGAGTGCATATTTGCTTATTTGTGTGTGTCCCAAAATTACTAGCCCTGGTATCCCTCAAAGCCAAGTTCAGCTTTATTCATCCCCTACAAAAGTGGTTGGTGACCACTGTATCTGCCCTGGATCCAGAGAGGGCAATGAACTGCATGTGTTATTCTCTTCYGTATAACCACAGAAAGTGTTTGTAATCTTTAYTGATACACTGTTATGTTTTATCAGYTTCCACATACCAAAGATTATGTATCATGGTTTCAATCCAACCTCCTCGGTTGAAAGGAACTTTCCTTACACAATGGATTAATGATTTATGTTTGAGGAGCTGGGGAGTTGTTAACATGTTCTGTTCATTCTCTGGACAAAGATAGTTTGGCTTAGCTACAACCTGAAGGAAATAAGGATTTCTATAAGTAGGCTGAGGTGGCCAATAATCCTTTAGGAGTTGTGATATTCACTGATATCCAGATTAAATGAGAAATTATGAGTAACCCTTAGTGGGAGGGTTTGAAATGGAAAACCTAAAGGCAAGATGACTACATAAGGAACACTCTTTCTGTCCCTACACCCTCCAGACTTCAATGAGCACAGTATTCAAGGAAAAGGACACAACTAAAGAGCTGTGTAAGCATCTCCACATCTAGTTAGCCGGATGACACATAAAACCTCTTGGAGCTGGATCTAAAAGATGGATAATTACGTGTTTGGTTTTCTYTTATTTCTCTTAATCTGTAGCATCTCTTTTATTATTCTCCGGGTTGCAGAAAGAAATTATTCTTTATTTTTATTTCCATATTTATCTCTAGAACAGAAACAATTTCCAGGGTGCCAGTTGGCAAACTGAATTCCCACAGCATGTCAAACCTTAAAACTGCACCACATAAAAGCTCTCTCACAGACCTTAGCACTCTCCTACAAAACCAAAGTATGTGTCTGAACCTAAAAAGTTTCCCCAAATATTTGAGACACAGATATTCACTGTTCCTACCCACTTCCCATGCAGCTCWGAGTACATGCAGCATCTGACTCCCAACACTTCGAGCACAGGCAAGAGTCAGAAGGACACTGACAGAATATAAATCTGCTCTCACAATTGTAATTTAAGAGAGGGCAATCCCCACTGCTGGAAACTCGCAGAATATCCGTTTGCAATCTGTACAATGGATTCTTCCAGCCTTGTTTGGGCAGGGCAGAGGAACTGAAGGTCTCCTGCTCCACTTAAATCCAGTGCCAAGTACACTGGAGCTCTGGGTTCAGCTGGGCTCCCTGAATGCTCCCTCCACACAAGTACAAACAATAGCAAGATCATCTCTGTTGAGTGTTTTCCCCTGAACAACTGCTACAGCTCTCTGCACCGGTTTGCATCTGTGTTCTACATCCCACAGAAATGTTCTGACTGTTTATTTGTAAGACCACTGGACAAATATATCATTCATCAGCACAACCACCCAATTACAATACAGCTGCAGCGATCTCTCTGCCAGCTGGTGCTTTGTGTAAATGCCCCATTCCAGAAGAATAGGTTTCCTGTTTTTTGKGGGTTCCCTCACTACCTGCTTAATCATCAAACCATACAAATTATGGAGTGAGAGGAACCTTGGCACCTGGCTTTTAAAGTCTAGGCTACAGTGCCAGTAAAGTGATGAACTTCTCTAAAACAGATATACAACAGCACTCCCTCGCTCTCCTACACAGACAGCTTGTCCGGCTTCTTCCCATTGGGATCTCACTTAAATCTGCCAAAGAGCAGAAAGTTTGCAGGTGTTCTTCCTCTGAGCTATCAAGCAACAAAAACCACCTAAATTACCTCCATTTTAGCAAAGAGGAATTTCTTAGTGCCAAGTACCTGGGCAGTGACTAAACCCTGTCAGTGATCTTATGGGAAAACACTATTTGCTATTCTTGGTAAAGGGAAGGGCTTTCAAATCAAGATAATGTTTCACTTGTTTTTCAGAAACAAACTTAATGGGGGTGGAGAGGGAAGCAGGAAAGCAAAAATAAATTTTACTTTGCACCAAGTTAAATTACTCAGAGTTTCCCAAAATGAGAGGCTTGGGTCAGAAGCACTGGAAAGTTTAAGAAATACTCCTTCAAAAACAACTCCCACAGGACAAAGCTCCCTCTCCACGACTGAAAGGCATGTAGGCAAGCCAGGTCATTCTTTCTAGTCCAGCTGGCTTTCTTTTTCTTTCTTCTTTCATTTTATTTTTTTTATTTTTTTTTAAGAATTTAATTGGTGGGGTGAAGGATAGGGGACATGTTGCATCTTTACCAAACCTTACTTGGTTCTTTTTACAAAGTTGCACCTCCAACCCCAATTCTCCCCTCACTGCAGGAACAAARTGGGCATGAGCCACCAGCACATTGGTGTCACAACCATCCCAGCTGGGGGCAAGGTAGAAAAAGAAATTCCATCATCATTTCTGTCCATGCTTTCTCTGATCATCCTTGCCCACCAAAGCAGGAGGGAAAATAATGGCCACATGCACATTGTCCCTGCGTGCTTTAAACACTTTGCTATCCTCTGGAGTCACAAAGAAACCAAGGCTGGCTGGGCATTGTGTTAATGATACTGTCAAGAGGCCAAAGTGAAGTGCTACACCACAACCCAGCCTCCTGCTATCAGCACTACAGTCCCACTCTCCTTTGGGCAATCAGGGGAACAGGCTGCARAATACGCCAGTGGTCTGGAAAAGGAGATCTCAACACTTGGCTTTTGCTGATAAGAACCTGGAACTGCTCGGAATACAAGCCTGCCAGAGGCTGAGGGCTACACAAAGCACACCAATGCTGTAGTTTTGCCACAGAGCTATTTTGCAACTATCAAATACACCTACAACAAAACCAGTTTGGTGGGAGGGACTTCCGTATATTTTTCCATGTGGTTGCTGTCAGCAGGCTGAAATCTTGATAAGCTGCACAGCCAACTTGGCTGACTTCACTGAAACCCTGCTGAAGGCAAGTCCTGAGCTGAAAAGCTACTGCTTSTATTTCCCACTGCAAGGCAAGGGAGGACAACCATATTCAGCATCTGGCCAAAACTTGTTTCCAACTGCATCAAAGATCCATACAGATTCCATCCAAAGGTCAGCAGCTACGGTTGTCAATGAGGAATGTGCTGCTTTTGAGAGACAATGTTGTCACTGTGATCCACTTTCCCTACTCAGGGCAATCAGTCCATTGTTCCCACTGAAAATGAGAAAGGGCCTGAGGTCTCTGAAATGGAAACTGCCTTTAATTCCAAACCATCCTAAAGCATAAAAACATAGACTGATACATAAGAGATTGATGCTACATAGAGTAAACAACTCTAAAAGACACTCTTTCTCCCTAGCTTCTYAGAAAAATAAAAAACAAACAATACACATCAAAATATCCCAAGAGTCCAGAGGATATATGAGGTCTACTCACTGTAGCATATAACACTTGCTAGTAAAAAAACAAAGCCATCCAATCTCTACTCTGTTTAAATGTGAATTTGTTGCCTATCTACTTTTTGAAGCCAGTCACAGGTTGATAACACTGGGCTGTGTAAAGAGTTAGTTTGTTCACTTCATTCATGACACAGACAAGTTAAAACTGCAGACATACTCTGATTTAGGGTTTCTGCAAGAGAAGACTTAAACCATAGAGGTCTCCTACAATGAACAAACAGGTAATTCCAAAAAGTACTCTTGGAGGCAGAGAAGGAAGAAAATGAAGTGCAGAACTTACCTTCCACTGCAAAGAATGGAACCACTGATCCCTCAGGTAACTGTTTGCAGCCTGCAATAAAGAAAAGTTACAGAATCATTAGTTTCTATCAGTGTTTCAGGTCATTTTCTACTAGAACCAGTTTATTTTCACAGAAAGCAATGGCACAAAGACCTTGCTGCATTATAAAATACCAAACCAAAACCTTACAAAATATTAACCTCTTACGAAATGGTGTCAAAGAGTGTGAAATATCCTCCCTGATTTCAATCAGGTGTGGGTCAGATCTATAATGTCTGTAGAGCATTTGCCCCTGCCATCAATCATTAGRAGCAGAGTAGGAAAATGGGCTGACATTTTACTAGGAGGGGTGGGTTTTTTCCATACTCTGGTTTCTTTTCTCGTCCTGCTCCTCAGCTGGCCCCAAAGCAATTCAAATAATGTCTTAGCTCTTTCAGTGATATTAAAACAGTGAAAAGCACAGCACAYACAGACGTGCAGATACATGCACAGACTGTTTGCAGCAAGGGCAGAAATGTTGCAATCATCACTCCCAGCCATCACCCATTTTTGTCTGTATTGAGCACGGCTGCCAGAAATTCCCAGTGTGAAGCCAGGTCGCAGCCAATGGAGGAATAGTTCAACACTCCCAAAGGTCAAAAGGCTTGGTATCAAAAAATATAAAAGCATGTCCAGTGACGTAAATATGCATGCCTTAACAAGGTGACATCAGTCTGAAATATTTGAGTGGGTAGAGATGCCCTTTGGCTTTTGCAGCTCCACCTCAACACTGCCAACGGGCAATTTTCACTCATGATTCMAAATCTTTATAAAAACAGTGAAAATTACAGGATAGCCTATAAATCCATGTCAAAAAAAAAAAAAAAGGTGATATTCTTTGCCAGTTAAAAAGCACTGTACTTCTTACAAATTAGAGCATCACTTATTAAGTTTCACTCCTCATCCCGTTCTCAGGTAAATATTCAAAATCCACACCATAGAATGTATTTCATATCCCAGCACTGGTTCAGTTCACTAACAATGGCAGGAATACCAGAAGTAAAAACGCTGCATGGTCACTAAAATTGTGTTTAATCTCAAGGTCAGCTACTGACATAAATTTGGACCGATTACTCAAGAGTTAGAGTAATATCCTTTAATATATGTATTACATATTATTTATTTATATCTTAATGAGAATCTATTGCTCCTCCAGTAGATGTCGAAGCAATAAAGGAGGAATAAATATATTCCAAATAATCTTGGCTGACCACAGAGTTTATCAAAAACTTTCCATTTCAAGAAGAATGCTGATGTATCAGAATATGAAATTGCTACAAATAGAAACACAAAAACATAACTTCYWTTTCTTCYTTYYTTTTTCTTTTCTTTGCATGCAATGAAAAATTGTAAAAACATTTGGAGTGCAGATCTTCAGGGYATTTTTAATTGGCCAATATTTCATAGTTTTCTTTCTGTTATTCACTCAGTCTTTTATGCATTACGTGTGCATTATAACACAGGATAGAGTTTTTTATTACATATATTATAGAATTAAATTTCAATTCAATATACTTTATACTGTATTCTAATACAATGAAAAGGTCAAAAATAATTTGCCACCATAAGGCAGAAGAATAATTTTAACATAATTAAAAATACATGAAGTAAATATGCTTAGATATTTCTTATCTTTGCCCAGAGTGCTTTTAAACTGGACTTCTTTGAAAAATTTAATTTAAATCAAACCCTTTTGCTTTTCTTTTTAAGGAGAAAACTGGTTCAYGAAGGAGAACAAAAAACCTGCTTTCCAAATGCCAGCATCAAAGCCCTTTAAAGAATAAGCAAAACTGAAAGTGTTTCTAGGCTTGGTGTATACTAAGSAAATGCACCAATAATATTGCAAGGTACACATCCACTATATCCTTCAAAAAATTAGGCAAACTGAGTTTATAGGAACTATGCAAACTAAAATACTGTTATTTAAAATGATAAAATCCAAACTATTCTAGGGGAAGGAAGTACTTCACCCAAAGAGGCAAAATGTCAGCCTGATYCAGCCCTTGGTCTGACATGAAAGTTGAAAGTAAGAAACAATGCTGAAGCCCTAAATTGAGAACTGTTAATTTTTCTCCTACTTTAAAGAGGCTGGCAGCTACAGATTTTAAGACCACAGTAAATAATTAGAAAATAATATGCATAGATGGATTGCGCAAGTGTCTGGGTTCCTAACTATTAGTGAGGACAACAGCATCATGCAGAGGAGGAGGCACAAGTGGAGTGCAAATACTGGGGGAGAAAAGAAATGAAAAATGCTGCAAAACAAAAAAAAAACAAAACCAGCAAAGGGAAGACTTTTATAACTCTATGGCAGCAATATACAAAAAAACATTTTAAAAGTAAAATGAGCAAAGTGACTGGTTCCAGGTGTGGGACCAAGCACTGTCTACACACAGTGAGTTATTCAGAGAAGTCATCGAGCAAATGGGTCTGGGTTAGGAGTCTGAACCACTCTAAATACTCAAGAGCTCGGGCTGTTAGTCAAGACCACTTCCAAGGAAAATGAAGGCAAAGCAGACAAAGTGAACAGAAAACAGAGAAACAAACCTTTAGGGGATCCCCACCCTTCTATCAATGATCAGGACTGAGTGGTAAGAGAAGCTGGCAAAGTCAGTGGCCAGTTCTGCAGCATCTTTGCACYGTGTTCAGCACAGACTGAATATTTTACCCCAACCATCCTTATCCTGATGGAGCTGTCTGACAGCAGCATTCCCCATCTSTCCCAGGCAGCAGGGGCTAATCCTCCCAGTGCACCCTTCCGGCCACCTGACTCCAGCAAAACCACAGCAACATGCAGGAAATACTGGATCTCTTGCAAAGAAAAACAAAGAGCTCACTCTTGCACAACATCCCTCGGTCCTCCCTCCTCATTTTCAGGCAACTACAGGGAATATTTCCTGAAGGAACAGTGAGTTCATAGCCAGGATGAAGAACCAATACAGAAGAACCACCAAGCTCTTGTGGGCACTGAGCTGCCCAGCCAACTTAGGCACTCAGATTATTGTCAGCAACGTTTCTGAAGTTCAAGCAATGAGTACCCAAGAATAAAGAGCAGAGTGGACCACAATTCATTTATGGGGCTGCACATAGACATTTACAGCTTTATCTGATGYGCATTCATGGAACCCAGGCTTTCTCACTGAGGTCATCGCTTTCTGGGAACTGACACCTACAGTTTTTGACTCCAGTTAAGGGCATAGCTTGCTATATTCGTTCATCCCTTGGGGTCAACAAAAAGGACAAAATCAGACAGAAAATACTTTAAACCAGACTTTTCTAAGGCATTCCGACCACGCACAGAAAGTTTTTCTTACTTTCAGTCTTGCCCTCACTGTGGGTCCAGTTCTACCCCACTCATCTGACAACTACCTTTCCAAGTTAAAAAAATATTCAGCCTGGCAATGTTTTGCCTGCTGTTGTCACAAAYAGTAAATGWAMYWSRRYYSWRKYWCAATTTTATAAGATYTTATAACCTATCCATGTAAAATAAYASTTTARGCCCCTTGTGTGTTTARTATGTTTAGGCCTCAATTCTGGTAATAATTTTGTTCTCAAATGCAGTGGCTTCAACAGGATAATGGGTGACACATGGTCCACCTGCACAATCAAGATCTCACATGTTTTTGCACAACCACAACATAGTAGAAAAATACTTTAGAAAACAAGAAAATGTGGGAGTAAAACTCTTAAAAGGCATGAAAAKATTAAACTACTTGTAGCTTATTTATTATTCTAATGAGGAAAAATATCTACTTTAAGAACATCTACTGTCAGCAGTATTTTTTTAAGATTAACTGATCCTGAAACTGTGTTCTGAAGGATTTTATATTCTCATTTTTGGGCTCTAAAGGTTCAGTCAGAGAGGAGAAGCCACCTGGGATCAGCTGTAGTACAAACTTTACTCATAGGATTAAACTCACCAGCTTTWAAAAGACTGCTCACAGGAGAAAAACTGTGCAAGAGATTAAATGCCTGCATATGCAAAGCTTTGGTCAACATGAGTAAATCTACGCCTCTGCTGCAAAAGGAAGTATTTGCTCTGCACCCAAACTACTTCATTTCTTAGTCAATGAGCARGAATACATGTTTATTATTAAAAAGCAGTGAACTTTTCAAAAGCAGATTTTGCTTTTTGCTCACAAAAAATAGGAAACTGAACACTTGTTTCATGCTAGCATTACARCCCCTGCAGTAATTTGTACCAGGCAAGGAGGAGACAAAATAGGAACCTATATGTAACTGAAMACCTGAAACTCAAAAAATTATGAAGACCTTTGGCATTCCTTTAACAGTAAGCTATCACCACGGGATCCCTCACTACTGGCATGTGTGTTACTCAGAAGAGTACAAGAACAGGCTTGTCCATGTACCAAACTGTTCCCAAGATTTTCCTTGCAACAGCGTCCTTCACACAAATGCTCCGAGGGGATTTTGCCATCTGAAAAGATGTGGCAATAAGTGGGATTTGATGACCCAGATTCTGGGGTTGATTTGATTCTTCATGGGTTTATTCTCTGATTCTCTCGTTCCCTCGCTTGCTTTCTGGACAGCAGAATGGGCGGTTTGTTGTACTTTTTTTCCAGCTCATATTCATTGCTGGGACTCATAAAACAGTGCAGGCTTCTCTGCCCCCATTTATTATCAGCCACAGGAACAGTGGAGTGTCCCAGGGCTGCAGGAAGCCAAGCCCCATGACACACACAGCTGTACAAAACCTTCCCAATGCTGATGCAAATCCCAGCTTTGCACCTCCAGGACTTGGGCAGACCTGCACAGGAAACCTGCCACTCTTCTGGCTAAACACAGGGTACAGACAGAGCTGCTGGAAATTGCTAGAAAAGCCACTTTCCTCCTTGAAATATTCCCAGTCTCTGCTGGATTGTGGTCCTTGCATGACCTCTCCACACCAGCAGCATTGGCTGGATTTGCACTTGAAACAATAGCCAGGTGAAAACAAAAACGAACAACAAGAAAAAAAAAAAAGGCAAGGAGAGTAAAATAAAGTGTTACTAAACCCCAGTGGAAACACTCACTGTGGGCACTCCCTGGCACAAACAGCGTGCTGGAGCACCCAGCTGAACCTGTGACTGTTGTGCTTGTCAAGGCTTCCTGCTCTGTTTGTTTTTCCTTCTGACTGCACTCCATTGCCAAGAAATGAATAAAACAACACAAGCCATAGGGATGGAAGTGGTGGCTTTAAGGCTTAAAGAAAGGACTCCAAAGGAAAGCAAGGCAGTACGGTCATGACTGAAATACCAAAGCCTTTTTCCTGGGACTCTTCCTACAKCTGGTACTCAGCAGCTCATGAAATTATACTCTAAAGGTTTTTTTTCAATCTCTTTCAAAAGGTTCTTCCAGTTCTTTCACCATCAGTGGTAGCATCCTCCTCATAATCATCCACACAATACCATAATCACACCTTGTGCTTCAGAAAGGGAAARCAGAAGAGCAGAAGTCAAGCTCAAGGAGGACCAGCTATACTTAGGAGCTCCCACTTCATCAAAAGCTAAATTTAGCTCCTATTTCCTGGCCTGAAGAGCTTGTGGCCTATCAGCCAGCTTCAGCAACACCTCCTTTCACACCTGCTATCCCAACTGCAGGGAAGAAAAAAAATCTGAGATTTTGATAGTTGCTCATGGCAAGGTCCAGGGATCACATCATTTAGCAGGGGGAAAGAAAACACAAGCCTTCAGCATGTCAAGAAAACAGACAGTCCATGATCCCTAAACCTGACTGTTCATGGCTCCCACATGGGACAATGGGAATCCCCAAATGCCAGGCAGTGAAACGCTCAGACAGCTGTGCTTGTTCAACAAACACTGAATGGGAAACATTCCCCACATAAAAATGATTTCTAAATGTGAACCCAGGCTGGATTAAGCTGTCTGCTGCCTGAGAAGCAGGTCTTCCTCTGAAAGCCAGGTAGGCACATCCTGGTATCATGACAAATTTCCTAAGAGGAGCTGCATCACCTCCGGCGCTGCCTGTCAGATTCCATGTGTTAAAATAGGTTGGGATGGGTCAGTATTGCCATGGGAGGGCTTGGGGATGATGTAAGGAAGGGTAATGGCACTCTTCCCTCTCTGACTCATTACTGTGCACTAATCAGCCAGAAATAGACCCTGGTGACAGCAGACARAGGGGATGAGAATGTGAACACAGACTGGGGCTCTCCTGTGGCATTTCTCACAGAMTTGTTCAGGTTAGAAAACACCTCTGAGATCAAATCCCACCCCTAACCCAGCACTGCCAAGCTCATCGCTAAGCCATGTCCTCAACTGCCACATCTACATCTTTTAAAAAAACACCTCCAGGGATGGTGACTCAGTCACTTCCCTGGGCAGCCTGTGCCCTGAGAACACTTCTGGTGAAGAATTTTTTCCTAATAGCCAATCTAAACCTCCACAGCCTTTCCACTGCCCACTAAGCAGGTCACCTTGTCACAGGAGGAGGTCAGGTTAATCAAGCAGGACCAGCCTTTCACAAATCCATGCTGCCTTCAGTGAAGCAGAAATTGAAATCTGAAGTTTTTCCCAAAAATGAAAAATTGGGAAAGCCTGTGATTCAAAAGTACTAATCTGCTTGATTTTATGTCAAATCATGTCAGTAACATCCCATGGTATTAAAGAATTTATACTGYAGCATGTGCAAAAACATAGCTCAAAATGTGAAATCTGTATTAATCAGAAATATGAAATAAATTGTGGGGCAGTCAAAACAGCTCATTTAAACATTTTTACATCTATCTATATAAACTTTAAAGGCTTCAGAAAAAAAATCAAAATACAGGTTTCACCAAAAGCACACTTCAGAAGAAACAGTACTGGGAACACGTTTTGGACTAGTTTGACTTGTTCCACTCTCATACACTTCCTGATACTAGAGCTGGACATGTTGCTGCTCAGATTGGCAGAGCAGAATTATTTCATAAAAAAACTGGAAGTCACAATTTCCCAGAGACTGAAAACTTCTAGAAATCTGGAAATAATTGAACTATGCAAGGGCTACCTTCTCAGCTTATAAGTGAAAGTATCTTTTGGATACCTCTACACTTTATTACATACACCAGAGAACTTCTGAACTCAACTACGTCATAAACCCCGTTTTTGCATCCTGATTTCTTCAGCAGACTAAACATAACTTTGAGAACTGTTTTGGATTTGTGAAACACATTACAACTGTGTAAGGGAAATCTAATTTTATACTCCCTCCAATCTGACCACATCTGATGAATCAAGATACAACCRAGGACCAAGTCGTATTAAAAACATTTTTTAAAGTTTGTATTTTGAATTAGGTTGAAATTCCCATAGTTATAATGTAATCTGATCCAGAGTGCTCAGCCAGGCAGCAATAAACACAAGTCCAGCTCAGTCCACTTCTTTATGAGTTCCTGTGAGGTTACATAAAGACCACTATCTTTCTGAAGAAAATACCAAAGTATCCATGCTAAGATGTTGCTTTTACACAAACCTAATTATTTGTGTGTTTGGTTTGTTGTTTTTTCCTTTTTATTTTTCTTTTTTTTTTTTTTTAAGAGACAAATGTCAGGTTGCTCCAGATTACAGCCTGCCTACCCTACCAATTTCCTTTCCACTCAGCAGGAAGCTGTGGGTTCAAGCTTTATCTTGTTCCCCATTGAGCAGGCCCATAAAGACAGTTGCCATAAACTACAGAATAAAGACCTGGAAACAGAATTTGGAAAGGCAGGTGTAACTATTCCATCTATTGAACAAGATATAAACATAAACACTAGCACCACTAGCGAAATTTATGGAAAAAACAGAATCACAAGAAGATCATCCAATTTGACAAATTCAGGCAACTTTCTGCCTAATTAATTCAATTAACATATTAGGTGTGGAAGATTTCAACCATAAAGAGGACCCTAATCCAGCTGCTGGGAAACCATGGCTTGTCCTCCTGTCTTCCCCTTACAGCCCTACCTGGATGGAATACAGACACACAACAGTCATGGCTGTATAATCAACTAAAAAAGCAAAATCCCAAAGGGTGACAGAAAACAAACTGTCTTCAAAACAATGTTGAGAAACATGAGAGAGAGAACCACACAAGATTTAAGCTGAATCCAATTCAGTATTTTTAAGATATGACCTTTCAAAGTTCTTTGGGGGCCTTGCAGCCGGGTTTTCAGCTGTTTTTCCTACTTACTCTGAAGTATTTCCAAAGCTCCGTACTGTGGAGTGCTTTTCTGTCATTAAAACYTGAAGTGACCTAAGGAGGCCTATAAAGCCTCATAAATGGATGAAGAAATCTGGACTAATGTAAACACAGTTGTTTTCTGTTTGAAAACAACACTTAGAGAACTAGCCTATATAGAAATACATACAAATATACTGAAATATTTCAGTGAAGATTAAGTATCTTTTAAAAAAAGGTATCTGACAGTTACAGTCCAACTTCTGGGCTTTGTGTTTGAATTGAAGGATGAAATTTTTAACTTTTTTTCATGCAGCAATATGACTATATGCAAAAATACAATTGTTCCAGGCCTGTATCAATGTGCCTTTACACAGAAAACTATTTTGCCACACAAAATCAGCAAGAAGATGTAATCATTGTGGCCCAAATTTTCCATTCTGACTGTTAAACACCACGGAGAGTTTCAGAGCTATCACCCTGAGCAAATTTTCTGGTGGTTAGATAATGTGACAGCACCAAGTTCTCTGCCTTTTCTGAGTCCATCTAACACCAAGAAGTTGAAGGAGATTCACAGAAGAAGAGAAAGAAAGTTGTAGTTCTGTGTTTACCTACCTGCAGTAGCACAGTACCCCCCGGGATTGTGAGCTGTAAACAGTACTTAGGGGCATTCTCCCAGGAGAGCAGTTGAACATCTTCAATAGCACTGTAGGAAATGGAGTTYTCCATGTACCCAGTTGGCTGCAAGAAAACAAARGARAAGGGAAAAAATGTTTACTTAGCCATCAGAAGTTTCACGATTTCAAAGTAAGAACAGTACTATCAGAATTAATTTTGGGGTTGAAAATAYCTGCAAAATCTATTTGGAAAGCAAAATTCCTACCCAGGTCATTCAACAGAGTGACCCATCCAACCACCTTCCTYCATCTCGTTCAAGTGTTAAGATCAYTCACAGGAAAACAAAAYCAGACCWAASCAAGGTGCCTGAAACACAGAAATGTCAAACTGTCCTGCATAAAAAAATCAGTGGAGCCTAATTCCAGGGYGAATTGAGCTATGAAGGGCTCTGGCCATGCACATGCTCTCAGTGTATGAAGAACCATCTCCACCACACAGACCAGCGCTGTCCCATAGCAAGGTTGCTTTATTCCACACATCCTTGTTCTTCTCCCCAGCTGCAACTCTGACCAACCACATCATCAGGATCCAGACTCCTTCATTTGACAGTGGTTCCTGGGGCTCCAAAGACACAGTCCTYGAGTTCCAGACTCAAGCAAAACCAATGTACTCATCTCAGCCCATAGTTAAATACCCGTTTCCTACAGAGAGTGCTGATGCCCAGTTTAAAATGAAAGTCACAGTTAAAGCACAAATAAGTGACTGCATTTTGCAATTAAATGTACAACATAAACTGATAGTTGCAGGAAAGCAAACTTAAGCATGAAACTCCTTGTGAGTATCCCTGTAATTCTTAGGCATTGCARAAGTACAATTACCTGAGATAAGCTGAAATACAAATGTATCTACGCAAGCACACATGAAATTATGTCTTCAACTGAGTAAATAYACAGTGCTATTAAACACACAGTATCTATTGAGTATGCATACATACACTGTACTTTATGCATGTAATTTTCAAAATAATTGAATATTTTTAACAGAAGTCCTCAAAGACATCATTTACTTTTCTACAGTGTAAGCGAACTGATCAGCATTGCTGTGGCAGAGAAACTATTTTTACACAGAAATAATTAATCCCACCTCATGGATAAACAATAGGCTTGACCATGTCTTGCAAGAGAATAGAGCTCATTAAATGTATGAATTATTTTCTCTCTATTACTGATTTACATAGAACTTCAACTTCTCAAACTTACTCCCACTGTGCCCAATACATAAGTTATTTTTAACTGACAGTCTTGAAATAACGAAGGCAAGGGAGAAACCACATTTATTTCAGGGTCAAACAGGGCCAACTCCTAAAATCACAAGAGGATTCCTGGGGGCGAGTGTGAAATAAGCAAATTGCATTTAGAACGTCTCTACTTCTAATTGGTACAACTTTCTCCCATAAGTTAAGTAGGTGGTGCATCTGCAAACCGTTCTTTGAAGTTATACACTTCATACATGTTTCTAAGCCCATGAACGTCATCCGCCAAAAATGCAGTGACAGCCCTGTCACCCACCTTTGCTGCTACAAGAATTCAGCTGTCTCTACAGCAAGAAMAACTCAGCGAGCCACAGAACTCAACCTCAATATCTTTTTCGCTAACGGTTGTTGCGGCAGCGCTCATTTTGCACCAGCCCTCGGTGAAAACAATTTTCACTGTCTCTTTAACGAAAACCTTGTTATGCAGGAAGTCTGATAAACTTCTGCTTATTCATTTACCCACAATATTGTTCTACACTGGTGACTGGAATCCCAGTGGCTTAATGCTGATACTGTACGTCATGCGTTGCCTACTGGAGAGTAATTATCTCATTCTCACAGGAAGCCAAAGGCCCAAGATCCTTCGGTAATCAGCATTACAACACTCAGGGAAAAATATCAAAACAGCCAACATAAAATCTAGTATACTCAGGGGGCAAAGTTATCAAAAACATCCTCTGAAAGACAGRAGAAGGGAGAAATCCAGAACCAGTTAATGCAAATATAAAATGAAATGAATCAAAGCAATTTAAATTTCTCTTTTAAGAAGGTGCTGACTGCCCTTAATACCCTCCATTAACTTCAAAGAGGATTTGAGGAATTCTCACAGAATCTGTTCCCAAGACAAGCTTCTCCTATACCTTAAATCATCCATTTCAACTGCATTAAAGACAACTGATCCAATCCAACCACAGCTCTGTGGCCATACATTAGTGATTTCATCCCAGGCATACACCTCTTCTCACAGGACAGTTCTTTTCCTTATAGAAAGTCCAGAACTTTCCAGAGTTCTGCAGCTTGCCAAGGATGGGCGGACTACTTAAACCCTAAGATGGAATTATGCAGATGGTTAATCACCCCAAATGAAAGCRTTATGCCAATGAGGTACTTTATCTAAGATTCATATGACCCCATGTCCACACCTTCTATCTAGCCATATACACACATACAGCTGTTTGCTGTCTTACTCAAAAAATGAGTAGCCCAAATACACTTCAATCCCTGTAAGCATCATCACATGCATTGCTTCTGCTTTCAAAAGCAGAAGCATTGCTGCATGAAAACCACCATGTTCTGAGAAGTGAAATATTTTCAGTTCTGAAAACACCAATTATAGGCAGCTTCACCTCTGTTCTGCAAGCAAGAGTCGAAAGCAAAGTGATTTATCATTGTATAGAGCTCCTTAAAACTGTGCTGTCCAACACTGAAGACCATGCTCCCACATCTGGGCTGAGCAGAAATGCTCTGAAGAAGCAACACAACAGAGCTGAGGCTTCCCAGAGTTGTGGTGCTCCTCACAGAGACCATGGCACTCAGGGGCTGAAGGTCAGCCCCACATTACGGCATCCTTTCCCTAATCTCTCCACACACACAGATGTGAGGACAGACCCGTGCTCCTCAGTGGTGTTTTTTCAAGACCAAGCACAGTCCAGCCATTTATCAGGAAATGGCCTGAAGTAAAACCATCGCCTGAGTCACTGGTTCCTCTCAAAACACAGGTTATTTTGACTCTCAGGTATGTGCACGTCAATCACAGTGAATCATTGTGGTTGATAAATACTCAGTGCGAGTGTTGCACGTTCTCACATCGCAGCCGGTCCGGCCTGCACCCATCCCCAGAAGCTCCATCCTCATCCCCAGGTCTCTCCATGGCAAAGTCCTATTAGAACAACATGCAAGGCCAGAAATGTGGATTCAGAGATTTGAAAATACCCAAAATGAGACAGCTCCTCAGTGGGTCACCACAAAGCATCTGGCATCAATACCAGTCTTAAGCAGCATTCCCACCTCCATCCACCCACTTTGTCTCTGCCCGTACAAATATTTATCTGGCTGTGGTGTCAGCCAGATCAAGGAACCCATCCAGCTTTTGCCAGATTACTTCTGAGCTCCTTCAACCCCATTTCTATTGTGGGGAAGGGGGAACTGAAGACCTGAACACTTCAGTTTAATTATTGATATCAGACTGTCTAAAGCCACAGCATCTTGAGCAGCAATACATCAAGTTMAATTGAAAATGCCGTTATTTAAGAAAATAGTAACTCTTATTTTTATAGTTGTCATTTTTGAAAGGAGATTTATATTTCCTGGCTAAGTCTGAAATCTATGAAAYGAAGCAAGATAATGGACTTTTCTCCCTCACTCTTCAAAATTAATCCTGACTTAAGAAACTTTGGCCACAGAATCTACATATGTCAGCTTACAGATTTACAGCTACAGTTTGAACTTCTGGCTGTTTGCTGTTGAACATGCTCTGAAAAACTGTAAGAGATTCATAAACAAAAATGCATTTTATTACAGCAAACAAAAACCCTGCAAGGAAACATTTTTCTCTTCACATTAGCCTTTAACCCCCTAACGAAACACGCAGCTTCTCTGTTGGGAAATCAGGTATGTTTTAACTTCAGAGAGAACTTAGTCTTTTCTCAGTCCCATAAAGATTTATTAATCATACAGCTCTGAAACTTTGCACCAGAATAGGTGCACTCCAAAACCTACTACAAATCGAACCTTAGGGGAATCCAGTGCTCCCAAAACTGGAAGAGCATGTAGCCTCTTGTGTTTCTGCGAAAAATCAGCAGCAGCAAACTACTCAAATAATGCAAAAATCTGCCCACTTGTTTCCATGGGAAATTCTAAAAGGAAAAGAATAAACATGACATCCATTGTTAATATSAGGCTTGTATGCACTTACTCATATAATAATGTACTAAATCTTCAGCTGCATATTTTCCAAAGAAAGCATCTAGARAAGATGAATTCCACAAATAGAGACRGTTATTTGCATTAAAACATATTTAGACTGACAACTCCCACCAACACAACAACGAAGAATGATTTTCCAATTAAATACTCCAGATGGTGGGGGGAAACGGGGCTATTCCAGACCCTTTCTCTTCCACTGTCAGGTCCTTATTTCTCTCTTGGCTGCTCTTAAGAATGAGCCATGCTTCCGCTGTAGCCCAGGATGCTGAGCATGCCGGATTACAAATAAGTTTTCCATACCCAAACAAGATTCAGACCTGCTGAATAGTATGTAGGAAGAGCTGATTGCTCTCAAACCTTTGGTGGGGGTGGAGACTATTCAGTTGATATTGAAGGGTAATGGACTCTGAAACTGCTGAAAACAATGGCTGATTTGAAATAAATCTCTGTTAGAAGACATCCATGGCTCCAGAGAACGTYCCTTCAAATACAGCTATTTCAGATAAGGGCAATTAACATCTTTGTTCATTAACTCCAGAACCTATCAGAAGACATTTATCAAGTCCAACAATTAGTAGTACTATGACACAATATGCAGTACAGTACAATTTGTCTTTTTCTTGACATGGAAGAATTTACTGCCACGCTCACTTGTCATAATGACTTGAGAGAGTCGATGTTAATCTCACAGAGATTAAYGTGATAACAAAACAGACAAAAAGACTAACAGCCAGGAGACACCCAACTCTGCCCCAAAACTGCACTAAGAGATTTCTGAGCTTTGTTGGAACAACATTCTCATCTAAKCCATCACATTTCCAGACTCCTGGTCTGCCCATCACCACCATTCCCTCCCCCATTCTCCAGGTAAGTAGGTGGTTTCATGCACTGGGTCACAAGAAAAGATTTCACCTGCTTTGTGTAGGAGTAGGATTACATTGGGTGAAATGGATGTTCAATCCAAGGACCTGTGGGGGTCTCCCCATGGGGCAAATCTAAATTATTTCTGCTTGAAGCTGCATAGTTTGTAAGTATCTCCAAAGCTGGGTATCRACACTTGGCAGGGTTTTGGTTGGCTGGGTTTGGAATTTTTTGGTACACRGAAATAAATTGGACACCGTGACCTAAATCTTCGGTGAGGTTCCATGTCAGTGAGAGTCTAGAGTGTATTAGTTCAGCAGTGATGACAGGAAAAAGAGGGAGGGGGTTTCCCAGCACAATTMTCTGTGTATGGCTGACTGTGTGTATAAATGTACACACGCACACCTGTCTTTCTTTATAGCTACAAAGAGGTAAAAGATAGAAGAAATATATCCCACGTTCCCTACACAGAAATACAGCAGCAACTGTCATATGCTCAATGTAAAGTAGCTCAGGTTCTGTGAGTGACAAGATTTAATTGAGGAAGACCAGATCCRCCACAGAGCTCGTCATCCAAAATACATCAGTGGAACTTCACTGATTTATACCAGCTGGGAATCTTAACTCAGAAATCCAACAGAAGTTCAACCAAATCTAGCTCAGCAGCAAAAATGTGCATAAATCTCTTTCTTTCCTCTAAATATTTAAGACAACCAAGACTGGAGGCTGTTGCATTAATTAACCTTACAAAACTGATAAAAATGTAAGAGCTGCCAGTAAGAAACAGCTTACCCCACACTGTGCAGAAAAAAAACCTTGCAATCTGCAGTGGGGCTGAAATATCAGTACTGTGGAGCTTTAGCAAAGGGACAGGCCAAAACTGTCCATCAAAGAGCTGACAAGAAAAACTGGTCTCAACAYTAGGACATAACAGCTTAAAATATGTAAAACCTGTGTGGCAGACATCAGCAGTGGGAAGAACTTTGAATTAATTCAGATCTGAAGTCAGTTAAAAGCACAGAAGTTCAGCATTAAGAAAAAGAGAAAATAAGGTCATATACTGGGATATGTACCATGACAGGAGGGTCATATAAAATGTATTATTTAGCTGAAATTCACATAGATTTTTTTTTTTTAAACAAGGACATTCTTCTCTGTCACTGTCAAGCCCAGGTGAAGGAGCACTTCTGAAGGTTTGCTTATTTGAATTTCTGGGAGTAAAATAACACACATATCTTGAATACCTTCTGAAGGTGCCCATTATCAAGATGACCCTGTCCAAGCAGCCTGTGAAGAATCAACCCTTTCTCTCTGGCCAGCTTAACATGACCAAAAGAATTCCCCTAAGACTTCCAGTAGCACTGCATGCTAAATGGGTTGCAGTGCTGGTGTCCAAAAAGCTCTGAGGTCAAGCCTATCTAAGAAACCTTGTCTCCTGCTTTCAGACTTCTGCTAACAGGGGTAAGGGCCATGCTGCCAGGTGCACCTGCCCCATTGCAGAGCTGGAGGCTGACCACAGCTTGCCACTGAGACAGTGGCCAAATCTGCCAGAYCATTGCCAAGGGGCAGGAATTGGTCCCAGGCCAGAAATCAGAAGCAGGAAGGGGAGGGAGCTGTGTTTGACTGTGCCAGACACAGAGAGACTTTCACAGACAGTGGCCTGACTCGCCTTTGCTTGGAGCAGCRACTCTCCAAGCGTGCACTGCTGACTTCAACACCTCCCAATAAAKGTAGAGAACTCAGAGAGCAAAATTACTGTCCCCCACTTTTCAACCAAGAAGAAAATCTCAGTTAAGGCTGTGGCTGCACCATGCTCCTTAGGGATGCACCATCATGCCTTAGGGGACATGAGAAGCCTGAGAGATGTGGGAGAACTCAGACTTCCTGACTCCAACCATGTGAATCAGCTTCAAAAACATCCTTCTCCTCCTCCTCCAGAACTGGGTCACCAATACATAAGAACGACCACTCCTTAGCAGGGTTCATGYTCTCCATAATTTGCATTTACCCCTGTAGTCCATGAAACTCTCCTTTGGGAAGAAATACTCCACAACCTTGACAAGACRGGTATATTATTTACCCAACTTCCCTGAAATCACTTCAGCAAGGAAGGGACAGCACCAGCCAAAATACAGCAGGTACACACAGGAGCAGCAATAATAGAACCAAGGACTTATTGCAAGAAGAACACACACCTACTTCTGTAAACAGTTGTTAAAGGAACATTGAAAAACCCCTAACTTTTGCCCAAAATATGATATACCTACTGAGTGCTAAACAGATCTTAGGTCACTATAGCAACGATGATTTAACACAAAACAAAATTGCATCCTTGTTCAAGGCTGCTCTCTAYTATCAATTCTCTTCCAACAAATCAGCTGTGTCACACTCCATGAAATGCATCAAGTGCTGCTAAATCAGAGAGAGAAGAGAGGGTTGCATGTGAGGATTTCAGACCAAGCAGACACAATGTATGCCAGATTAAAATGCCACCCTTTAATGACTACTTTAACCAGGGCAGCTCTGAGAGCTGGGAATGAAAGATCATCACCTGGTTTCAAATTCAAAGGTGGCACCTGGATAATCTGTCTGTTGAATAACTGGAAACTGGYGTGTACTGTGAACAGGAGACCTGTGTGCAGCTGAGTTTTTCAGAACTGGTTTAGGTACTTACAAGAGCACTTTCCTACTGCAGATCATCCTTGCACTTGCAGGGGGTTTTTACTTCTGGTTTACAGATCCYCAAAGGCCTGCTGTTCACTATCTCWGCTAGGTCAACAAAAGGTGAAGAAGGAAACCACATTTGTTATCGGTAGGGTCATATCCGTTGTGCAAGAATCCGCTCCTCCCATGGAAAATTTTAGGGTTTCACAAACCAAAACGGCTGAAGGCAGTTGTGAGGGAAGCAACACCTTCACCTCAGTCACCTCWGTGAATATGAAGTCAAATCTGAAAGGACATCCCAGTGTAAATTACTGAATTAGTAAGAGGTTGAGCTATCCAGGATCTCATGTTTCATTAGAAATACAGAATCTGAATCATGAACTCTGCCATACTGACAGTTCCCACCACCTCCTCAATGCTCATATCACCTCATTTCTTATGGTAATTTATTTACAAGAAGTTAAATTGTTTCAAAACTAAACATAGTATAATATGATATACCTTAAGCCCTGTTTTCCATTTCAAGAAGCATTCTTCAACCCTACTTATGTCCATGCCTTTTACCTGCAGAGCTGTGAATTCCTTAGACACTGTAATAGTCAAACAGTTTCCATTAACGAATTTTTCCTTTTCTTTTTAACGCACTTTTAGCCCTGAAGTTCTCAGGACACCACATCCAATCTTAATCTGATGAACAAATACAGAACAGGGAGTGCAGTAACCCAAAGAAGCTTCTGAATTCCCAACAGGGAATGCTCTAATCTCATCGTTTTTGGAGAAAATATGAGCAGGTCTTGCGTTCCCAGGAAAAATATTAGCATAGCTCTGTGGTGTACATAGAGAAGAGAAAGGACAYGTAGCAGAGCCTTCAAAAAAGCTATAGATATCCTGCTAATGACAGTCTCACTACACACGCACTGTTATTAGGAAAAAAAAACAACAGGCACCTCCTGGGGATGAGTCAGAGCCACTTGGAATCACCTTCTGCTACAGGAGGAGGAGGGAAAACGTGCTTAAAGTGACAGTGCTTTGTCTGACCTGTCTTACCTTCTACAATAATTTAGACAGGTCTACTGAATTTTGTGCAAGATGCTGTTCTCATGTCTGCAGCAGTGATTTCCTCTCGATTTTGTGTCTCTCAGACACAGAATGAGATGAATATAAAGTGCCCTTTCCTTCCCCWCGGCTGGTCTCTCTCAATGTTTAACATCTGACTGTTTGTACTGGGAGGGAGTGCTGCTGTTTAAATAGGGTGCCTGAAGTATGTGCCATACCTCCGTGGAAGGGAGACGGGAGGGGAGGGAGGAGGAGAGGGCAACTGCAGCGAAATATCAGAGTAAACATTGAGAAAAGTGCCAATTCACTGGGAAATGCATGGAGAACACCGGTTAGAACCTAAATTACCTTTGTACATTCTTTTACTATGCAAAAGGATACACTGCAAAGGGTACTATTCAAAGGAAAGTGACACTTTCTCCATTGTTTAAGGAAAAAAATATTTAGCTAAAATCACAAAGGCATGGTGCTCATGGAGAAATGAAGTGATATGAATTTGGCATACCCAACCAGCAAACTTTTTGTTTCAATACTACATTTATTAGTCTAGCAAGTTACTTTTCCAAGAAAGGTGTCCTTATCATCATCTCCACAGACACACTTTGAAAAGCAGAASGGAGAACAGCCCTACAATTAAGCACTGAAAAACTGGCAAAGCCTTTCATCTGGGTGGCTCCCGAAAGGCTGGAGAATTCCAAGGAACTGCAGTAGTTCCCCCAGGGATCCCGGTGCCTGATTCCCAGAGATGCCTTCCAGAGAAGCCTGTTCATCACAAGCTAATGCACCCACACTGCTCTTCTGTCTAACAGGGTGTTTTGGAAAACGAAGCCACTTTAGTCCTCCAATAGCGTTTTCTGCTCCAACAGGATGATTCAGCCCTCAAAAAGACAAGCTCACTTGTTTCCTCTGCATGCCCTGACACAGGGCTCATGAGTGGGCAAAGAAACAGATGGACCTGCCCTCCTCCCTGCTCCATCCTGAGAGAAGGGCAGGGGCTCCCACAGCACAGCAGAGTGTCCACATGGGTCTCTGGGTGATGCAGTTTTGGAAAAAAACAGTTACCGAAACAGCCAGCACCTAGGGATGCACATCTGAAGGTGAAAAGCAATACAGGTGCTTCCCAGGTTGAAGGAAAAATCAGTTTTTTGCATTTCCTCTGCCTGTCTATTTGGCCTTACTTATATTCCCAGACCATACAGAAGCCACAGTGCTGTTGGGAAAAAATGTGTAGCACACAATCTATCAGCACAGAGATGGCTTATACACTTGAGAGATACACATTCAGTGAAAAATGCAAAAACTACCTCCCAAAAAAGCACCTTTGCATACTAGATTGGGTTGACTTCCCCCTGCCCCACTTCCAGTTTCATATCAAAAATCTGTTTTAAAATAAATCCAGCCTTTTAGACAAGCTGAACTTTCAGGTTGTGTCAGCACAATGGCTGCAAGTTTCATTCCCACCCTTGGCAACTATGTTTTGGTTTTCAAGCTCAATTACATTGTCAGGTCTGCTTTCCTGTGCACAATTCTGCAGCAACATCCTTATCCCCTGTCAAGATAATTGTATTAATTTATTTACTATCGCCAAAGGAAATACATAATTTCTATAAAACCTTAAATATTGCAAATACAACTTTGCAGACTGAGTTTTCCATTCGGGGAGGAAAGGGTGGGAGAAGTGCACCCATTCACAGTTTTGACCTCAAAGAAAGCTACTGCTACTAGCCTAAGAAATTTCCACCAAGGAAATCTGAATGGTCTCCAAGAGAACTGCTTGCTCAAAGTTAAGATAGCCACAGGTTTTCCAACAAAAAACTAACAGAAAGCCAATACTACTCAAGTACATTAGCATTTAATAGTTAATACGAATTCAAACCATCATGGACTTACAACCACCAATGAGTGTTATGGTGTGAATTCTAAATATCGATGAAAATATGAGCTGCTTCCCCTCTGTGGCATTTTGGTTTCAGCAGAATACAAAAGCTTCCAAATTAGGTGCATGTTTGAACTCTACACCTGAACACACATCCTGAGTTTTGCCCACTACTGCTTGCATCAGCTTTACTCAAAGCAGGAATGGAAAAAAGGGGTAAGCGTTCCTGCCCTTCTCTGTGTAATTAATTCCACAAATGCCACCACGTCACCGTATGACACCATTGCTGCACACTCACAACCTTCACAGTGACCTAGGAATTGCCTTTGCTAAGTGTTACTACAGCACTAGCAGAATCTCAYGGCACTGTTATGGTGAAAAATCTGGTTTACCAGCAAAACAACCAGAGCAGAATGAGTATGAAAAGTTAGGCATCAAGAATAATCAGCATTGTTTTTCTACTTACATCTTTCCAGACACTTTTCACAGAAGAATGCCTTATATAGGGATTGTTTATCAAGCATTTCTCCAGAGACAAAGAAGCAGGTTAAATAAATATAAAGCCTCTTAAAAYAAGACACAGCATCCATGTTAACCTCTGAAAAAGGCCCAAGTGCTCAGCCAGCTTACACTAGATGTTATCATGTCATTTTCGGGAAGTATTATTATTGGAAAGGAAATAGAAAGCTTGCAGAATAAWGTAACCTCTGTCTTTTTCTCTCTCCTGCATAATGCTGAGAAAGATCTTTTTGCTTTCTGTTTCTGAAAAATGTATAATTTAAAAATATAGATCTTTGAATACCAAATTAGGTTCTGTTCTTGTTTTCTTGCAACAAGCTACCAGATCTTACTGGAAACGAATAAAACAGAAACCAAAACCAAATTTAACACTGCAAACAGCATAGCAGATGATTTCCAAATACCCCAGCATTTTCATGATTTTGAATCACTAAATGCAACTCGGAAGTGCAGAGAACGACTCTTCTCYACTTCAGATTTGAGTTCAGAACCTTAACCTCAAATCTTGCTCTTTGGAAAGCAAAAAAAAARRAAAAAAAATCAGACTCAGATCCAAAGTACTGATAGAAAGTTTCAGTTTGACCCACATCCTAACACCTCCGCAGCCAATCCGAATAATTTTCTGCCAGTACCACTCTCAAAGCACAGATCAAAGGCTTTACTGCATATTTGGAGCCATTCCTGTGATGCAAGGATTAGGCATGWAGAAGGAGCGTCTCATTTTCAAAGGTGCAACTGCCTATGAGCGTATCTAGTGCATATCAGAGCCTTTACGAGCTCAGCCACAAACACCAGTGCCAGACAAACCACACCTCTGAAATTCTTGTCTTGTCTCCCATTTTCTTTTTATCTCATCTAAGCTCACTGTCTCTACACGCCCACTTACACGGAAGATACACTAAGTCATCAGCCCCTCTATTCTTTTATTTTTATTAATATTTTTAATGCACATTTTTTTCAGTTTCTTTCCAGTATATCATTCATTTGGGAGGTTGTGACACAGAGCTGGAAACACAATGTTCCAGCCTGATGCCGTGACCCCTGCAACAGGCAGCAACGCTACACCAAATGACTCGATGTCACTGAATTCTAACAGCACTTCTTAAAACATGGCCCTYACAGCTAATCCTGGCAGTATTCTAGCATTATATTAAATATATTGTTGTCTCTAGAAATATTACATCCGGATCTAAATAGAGTCAATAACACTGCAGAGACAGAACTGCCTTCAGGATGAGTACAAGCCCTGGTACTTTCAAGAACAAAGGCTTCATCAGGAAGAATCAAATTGGTTATTTCAGTACCTGCASTAGGTTTTACTCATGTGAAGAAAGGGAAACATAAGTCTGTCCTTCAGTAACAAAGAGCACCTTAGGCAAGTCAGTAAGAAAACTCTGTTGGTGCAGTGAATTTAGAAACCCAGCAACTGCAGATACTTATTGAGACAAGCAACCAGTGACTGCAACAAGCTTCATCACGAATAAAAAACTGMGATTCAACCCCTAAAATTGTCATTTATTCGCTCATACATTCATGAACAGAATGAAAAGATTGTGAGCTGCAAATTACAAGTCAATGCCAAACTTGCTGGATGAGGTTTTGAAGACGTCAGACTAGACAATCACAATGTTTCTTCTCAGGCGTTAAAAACTACGGTCCCTGACTAATGCTGCACCCATTCAGCTTTCCTAGCAGGAAAAAATCATCTTAGGACAAAGAAGAATGGCAACTGTATTGTCCTTGCTGAGAATGAAGTGGCACAGGCTTGCAACATTGCCACGACAAATAAACAGAGCTATTGACAAGGCACGTTATGAGAACTGTCCATCAGCCTTACAAAAGCWTAAATAGCCATGGCAGACCATTAAAATGTTGGACGAGAAGAGCTGAAGATGACACTTCTGGTGCCAAAAAATGTTTAAGGCATACAGACACACACAAAAATTCATCCATTTCACTAGTTGCTGCAGGATGAGTACAACCCTGACTCTTAACAGCATTCAAACCTACTCTGAGCTTGAGTTCAAAGGTGCTGAAGGTCTGGGGGAAAAATGAAAACCCACAGTGACTGAAGCTTTATGGAATTTACTTTTCTCCCTAATAATCCACATCACACAATTGGCCTCCACGACATCTAATTAAAATGCCTTCAAAATGACAATTCTACAGGAATCTTGGATGCAAGTTGTCAGACCATTCCCAGAAATTACTCTGGCCCTGTCAAATGCAGATGATCAGCAGCTTCTCTGCCATTATACTTGAAGTTTGTAATCCTTGAAATCTTAATCATCTCATTAATCGTTTTAATCAATTAATGACATTCATTAATATGGACTGATGCTATCTGGAGGCAGAAATCAGCAGCTGAACCATGAGCACAGCTTTAAGAAGGCTGAGACTGAACCAGGGTGWGGATRGAGATGATTCAGGTGATGTTCTATGACACTTTGTCTTGACCTATAACCAAGTCTAATGCTCTCCACAAAGGGAAGTATCAAAGGTGTGAATTCAGACTAGAGACAGAATTCAAGGGGCTAAAAGATGTCCCTCTYTACAGCCATATGTGACTGCATTATGGAAAATGAGACGTACACACTCCTGCATCTCTTCCTTTTTCTTCTGAATGGCCCCAAAATGCTCTAGGGATTTTATTTAAAACATGCATGAAACCTGAGAATTTTACAAATCTGAGTCTTTGCTTCACCAGTTCCCACGAGCAATCAAATCAAGCCCAGGAAAATCCAGCTCCCAGTGACTCAAATCAGCTGTCCTGGTTTCTGTACTGTACTCCTGGCATTTCAGCATGACACCAGAGCCAAACCCAGACAGTTCACTGCCCAGAAAACAGACATTCATGTGAAAAAAGCTGCTCTTCTGATCTAACTGGCTCATCTGGCCAGACTCATGCACATCATGACATGCAGTGTCACTCAGGCACAAGTTTCTCTCTGCTCATGTTTTGATCCTAACAGAAAAAGCTTTGACAATGTAGGATTTCAAAGTTTTGAGATCAAGTGGGTTCTAGCAGAATTTAAAATGGGCAGACAGCAGCAGCAGAAGTCACCTCTCCCAGTGTTAACAGGAGTGCTGCCCTGTCCCCAGAACCCAGACTAGACTCCCTGGAGTGTCTGAAACAAAACTAACTCCATGCTAAAGTCTGTACTTCATAAACTCTTAGAAATGGAAATATGACAGGTTTTTCTTAGAAGGTTTTTTTGCATGGGTTCTTTTTGTTTTGTTTGCTTTTCAGTATTAATTAGCACTGTATAATGCACCAGGGACCCAAAGCTAATGGCAATCACAGCTCAGGGGACGTAGTCAYTCTGCTGCTCTCACCAAAGCTCTGCAGTTCTCAAAATACAAAACCTTTCAAGTGAACCTGTCAGTTTTCACAAGTCTYTTCTTTCACTACTGTTTATCAGAAACAATATTTAGAGATGAGTTTACCRCCAACCATCAGAAATGGTACAAGCAGAGGCTGAAAAAAGCACAACCCCCCCAATCAAATAAAAAACCTGCCATGTTGTTCTTTTTTTTCCCTAGCACAATCTCTAGCAAACAGAACAGTAAATTTGCAAAGCCAGTAAGACTGATCAGAAATTACATCTTCTCAGATGCTGGCAAGACCTCATCAAAAACCGCAACAATATCTCTACTATAAGAAGGAGGAAATCTAGGACAACTTTCTACAGTCACTGTTCAAACAYAAGCCTTAAATTTCTGAATAGGGCAAGAAGGCTGAAAAACTGCAAGCACTGATCTGGCAAACATAAAGGCAGATCTTTTGTGCTCTCATTCTAYAACAYTGCACTTCATAATTTGTGCATAACTCATATTCACAGAAATCTAAAAGTAAAACCACCATATGGTGAGAAGGAGAATTGAAAATGGTTCTTTTCTCAACGTTTTAATCCCCTTCTGTGAAAACAATGTGTTTCTGTAATGCTAAATAAGAATTTATGTGTCTGCAGAATCAGGCTCATTTTTCAATTATGAGCTAATTATTTGAATACTGCAAACAGAAAAACCCAAGTCATCTTTCCTGTTCCACTCAAATTCTTTGTAACTTATTCTCAAAGAACAAATGAGATTTCTCATTCCAGTTGTATTCCAACACAATCAAAATTTACTCCTTCCAGCTTCAAACCTGTAACACGCTTTCATTTTAGGGACTATCAGAAATTAGGAGATGCCAATATTTTAGCTGGCAATCAAGAAAGCCTTTGAAGTTTGATRTCTACAATGTCWAAAGACAAGTAATGACAGAACTTAWTTTGTGCAGATGAGCAACTATTTAAAAATCAGCATGGAAGTTTCAGCAACACCCAGTCAGGATCTGGGCTCTCTGAATGTGTTCTGCAAACGCTTCCACTTCTAAGCAAAATGTGCCTGTACACAAGGGTGTAAGTTCGAGATAGTGACCCTAAATATGCACAAGGGGAGTTTAACATCCACTCTCTGCATGCTTAAAAAGAACAAGGAGAAAAGCACAGCATTCTTTTCAGATTTTGCTGTACATTTCTGGACACCCTTTCTGAACACTCGCCTCTCAAGCTCGGGTTTGCTGTGCTTGGCAATCTCTTTTGTGTCTTTTGCAACACTGCGCACACACGAATTGCCTGTGGTTTCATGCTTTGCTTCCCATTTAAAACTAACACTTAAACAGTAGCTTTATTTTTGTTAAATAAAGCTTTTTTTTCTAAATTCTAACATCTATTTCTCTTTTTCAGCCTGAGGGAAAGATTTTTTTTTTTTTTTACAATTGACACGAATCATTCCTAGGAGTAGTATTTTGTCTTTACTACTTTGATTCACCAATTTTCATTCATGTTATTACTCAGCTTTTTGTGCTGTCACAAAAGGAATGGCAGCAGGCAGCATAATGTTAATTTTTGGACTATAAGCTCTGATGATACATATATGTCAGAGACTCCAAACTACTACAAAGAAAAAAGCTGAGAGAAAGAACACATAAGTAAGACCACACAACATAACCAAATACCAAAAATAACCAAATAAATAACAGTATCAAAAAGATCCACTTTTCCCCAATTCTTACATGAGGGGGATAAAAAAAAAAAAAGTCAGGTAATTTCTATATATGGCTGCAATCTATGTCCTCCTGCAGGCAAGAGAGTTTTTTTCATTATGCACTCAATATCAGACAAAGCCTGGATAATAGATGATGCCTGTGGGGCTGACACTGTGGCTGGGGACAGGAGACCCTCTGCAGTGTTTGGGGTGTTAACAGCAGCTGACTCTGTTCATTCAGCTTTTAACTTTCTCAGCAAGCTCRGGTGGCAGGGAACAGGTACCACTGCACAGAGAGAGAATCCAGGAGAGGAGAGAGCTGTCACAGCACAGCCTTGGCAAAAGCCAGGGACTCTGGCCACTGCTAAGCCCCAGAGGCCAGTCCCTCTGGGGAGAAATCCCACAGGTTTCACACACCCACCAAATCTCCACATTCCAGCAATATCAGCTCCTTGGCCAACAGAGCAGCCAAGAGTGGAGGGAGATTYGTATTTACTACTCCGTATCAGCGCTGTGATGCGCCTGCCGAAGCCGTTTCTCCGCAGTGACGCGCTCTCCCTTCCCACCAAAGATTATGAAACCACTCTCAAGTCCAAGAGCTTCCTCCCTCACACGGCCTTCCAGGGCAAAGCCAAGCCCTGCCGCGAGCACTCCCTGATTGCTTCAGCACAAGCTCAAAGACGTCAGCAACTGGACTTTCTGCTCCTCATTCCCTGAGAAGGCAGAGMAAAATCTGCAGAGAGCGAGCCTCTGACTGCAGGTTTGCTGTTAAAAGCCTGGTCTTTGGCCGGCCAAGCAGGGAAGATAAAGGCTGACCCTGCGTGCTCCGAGCTGCGCTCCGTGACCGGGGTCAGCGAGGGTGACTCCAGCAGGCAGTGAGTGCTGCTGTAATCTCAATAACATCTGCAGCTAAACTCGTCCCAGGGAGGGAGGCAGACCTTCCAAACAATCAAAACTGAAAAATCACGACTGTTTTAATTGCACGACAAGGGAGAGGAGCTCATCAGCTGCTAAGCTGGCCAGCACACCACTGCTCTTCTGACAGCTTTGCCCCAGCTTCAGCAATCTACTTTCTGGATTTTAACAGGCTACTATGACCTTTAAGGCTCTTCAAAGTTTCTAGGTTTCACACACCTTCCTTTAGGCCATGCCTTAGCCTGGTAATACATCGCTGTCTACCTGCAGAATTTCTTTCTTAGCTTATTTTGAAATATCTCAGACTCAGAACCCACCTTCTGTCTTCAGAARGTACTTCCATTCTTGGTCAAAGGAAGCCAAGTGTGTCAAATACAAAAAAAAATGAACAACCCAAACCCATTTGCTGCCACAGAGAGTTAAGCTGCTTCACTTCATTTTGTATGGAGTAGAGAAAAAAGCACAGCCCCAAACTTGAAGAATCTTTCAAACTAAAATCATCTCACACATAAGAAGCCTTATCACAAAGTAGCATGCAACAGCTGAGCTTAGTTTATTTTCTTAAACTGCTTAAATTAACTTGGCAAAAGCAAGGACAGCACTACTCACAATGTCCTATGGTACAAGCTCACGCTGCACGCCAGTTTTACAAAGCAGCCATCCAGCCTGCAACTGCAGCAATGGAGGATCAGAGCACGAGGACCTCTTCCAGCTGGTTCCAATAAATCCTTTATTTTCAAACAGCTGCACCTTTTTATACTTTCAATTTTCCCGGGCTAAGCAGCCATTGGCTGTTTGCTCTACAAGGTCACCACCCACAAACCTTCTTATCCAATCACAGCTCTGGTTAGGTGGGGGTGGGCATTTATCAGCTGTGATTAATCAACAGCAATCAGTCTGTAAGCTGCACTAGGGTTGGCTTTTGGTGAAGCCCTGGGAYCATACAAGATGCACATCCCAAGCACCAAGTAGCCAGTAATAGTGACTGTGGGTGCTTCACACAGAGAGAGCATGAAGGATGAATCCCTGTGAATTACATCAAGTAGTGGATAAATACAGAGGAATGTGTCCCCTAGGCCAGGGGACAGCGTTCACTCACCTGCTCATGATCTGAAAGGTCGTGCTATGGACACAGCACTGGGGCTTTGMAAAGGGACAGCTGGTCATCAATGAACAGCACAAAGGCAGCGTCATTCAGCCTCAAAATCTCTTTGTCTGTCCCACTTAATTTCTTTATTCTAAAATCCTGGAACACAGAAAGCTTTGCTTCCTRCTTGTTTCTGCAGGAAAGAGGCTGGTAAAAAACACTGCCTAGCACAACCATGCTTAGCATGGACTGACATGAGCAAAATCAGAATGAAGGCCAAAGGAAAAATTGGGTCAGGAGTGTTAAAGCACCTCCGACCTCACACGCTGTCCCCAGTGAGCAAGGGATGGGATGTGTAGTAGTGGGAGTTTGTATTGAATAAACAGAAACATCTGATTCTGGAAGCAGATAAGCAAACATCTTTCATCAGGGCTAAAACAGATAGATTTCAGGGCAATGCAACTGCCACTGATCCCTATCAGAGAATTACCTTTTGATTTCAAATTCAGAAAAAAAAATCAGCTTACATGTTGCAAAACGGTAAAAACCATCCTCCACTCAGACAAGCAAAGCCTTGGCTAACCATTTGTGGGATTATTTACCTACGTCATAGATCTGTATGTCAGCAAAACCACTATTTCACCAATCAATTTCAGAAAAAAAGAGGGCAAAACTGAAATGCAACATGACTCTCTGCTTCCCTACCATCCTTCTGCCAGCCCTAGAGAAAATGGGAGGTGTCACAGGCACCAAAGGAAATATAAAACSTGACAGAAAACACAAACCTAACTTACATGCAACAGCAATCTCCAGAACTACAAATTRTAACAAAATCTGAAGGGCTTAGAAGGAATACAACATCCATTCAGTCAGGAGAAGAAATGCAAGATAAATTTTCTAGAAAAAGATGGGCATATAGTTACACTGTGTGAAGAGCAAGAGTATGCAAGTAGTCAGCAATGGTGGGCAGTTCTACAAAGGGTAAGGACCACATAGTCAGCAGCGATTTTGAAACTCTTGCATCCCCTTGGGGTTCAGCCACTGTCAGGCTGGGAGTTTGCTTTGTTTCCCTGAGTCCCAGGTTCCCCACCTCCTCATACAAAGGCATTTTCTTTGCAAGGCACTTGGGAGATCCACAGATGAAAGGCACGGTGGCAGAACTAGGTCAGACAATGCTGATGTACACAATTRACTCTGCAATTTACATGGCTGGAAAGTGTAATTAAAACTCTACATCACTTTTCTCTAAGGTTCAAAATTAGACAGGGTGGGTTTCATTCCAAAATGTAAGACATACATTTGCACTTTGGTTTATATAGCTGCATAACAGCTTTTTAAAGTAAATGCTACAYTTTAGAAGAAAGCAGAGGACAAATCCAGGGATTAGCTAGAAGCCAYGTCATTTCCTATGACCTATCTATTACTTTACCAAAACCTTTAAGAAAAAAACCACCACACACAGGGACACAAACTTCCTGTACTCTTAACCACTGAATGAGCAAGCACAGTTACACTTCAAGAGATCCTCTGAGTAGCTGTACTATTGCACAAGCCACTGCACACAACACCCWAAACCTAAATCCCAAGCTGTCGGTTCCTTCAGTGCTACATCGCTGTAAATCTAAAAATATGGTCACACGTATCAGTCAGACTGGGCAAAATGCTTTCTCTTGAAAGATATACACAAACTATTGGCTTTACGGTGTTGTGTAGTATAATACAACATACACATTTCTTCTTTTCTCCCTTTACAGAACCCAATCCCACAGGTTTCCCTGATTTCAATTACTAGTAGACACAGCACGAAAACCACCATCACAGTTGGCAGCAGCTGGCACCTTTTCAAAGAGCATCTGTGGAGAAACCCAGAAATGACTGACACGGGATCTCTTAGAGGTGGTCTCACCACAAGGGCAGAGCACTGCAAGGAAACCCTTTTTTTCCAGCCCTCTGCCCTTGCTGCACGCCGATGACCTCACTCGGCGAGGCTGCCCACGGAGTGCCTCCGCCAGCGGTAATTCCAGCCGGAGGAACATACCAGCCACTCATAACCAAAATTATCAGGCTCCATCTCCAACGCAGCAGCCAACACCGCCTTTGAAGTGGAAACTGAAGCCCAGAGCTTTTTGACTGTGTGATGAGGGTGCGGATAAACACAGGCAGCCTTGGTTTCCTGGAAGAGGGGACAGGAATGAGGGAAGCAATGCGTGGCTGGGGAGGTCTGATGTTTGATTCAGCTCAGCTCCTGGTCTCCCCTTCTTGCATACCTTTGCACACAGGGAGCTGGTGTGTTTACTGAGGGCTCTGGCTGCTCGCTGAAGGTATGAYGGGGACTGGCAGCTCCTGTTCAGGAAGTGGCCAAGAAATGTGGCCACTCACAGAGGCAAGTGTTCCTTCAMCCACGCTTCTGCAGAAGAGATGGTCTCCCCCATCTGTTCCTCCTCCCCAGCTCCCCAGATTCCAGAAGGACAGGACACAACAAACGGAGCAGAAACTGATGTTACTATCTTTCTTTTTGTAAAGCTAGTCATGGTACTTGAGGCATAGTGCAAACCGTGTTTCTAGATGACAATTTAAAACACAAAGAAGGTAACTAAATCTCAGTGAATCCTCCCAGAAATTACTAATTCCTGTAGGTGGAATTTACTGGGTGAAATACACACACCAAAYTGTGAAGCAACACCCAGCCAGAGCTTTGTTTCACAGACAAAACCCTAGGTAAGAGACATTTTACAGACAGGCAATGTGATGAAAACACAGGAAAAGGACACAGGTAATAACATCATGTTTCCTTCTACCCAAAGGGTTCATGCCAATCTGGATGACCTCCAATTGCATCAAGACACTCAAAATGAAAAGGCARTGTAAAAGTCTCTGTTGGAGCCCTAATTTTAAGGGTTTTTTTTTTCTCCTCTATCTCAAATATGTCAGCTGTTACTGGAATTTATTGGTTAAATGGCAGCAGAGACCACTTAAGTACAGAGACAACATAACCACAAGGGAATTTACTYTATGATTTGCAACGAGGTGCAAATCCTGCCAACCACTTTAAACAATCAAATCAAACCTAATTTCCCGCCCCTGGAAGGACAAAGAGTACATWAATCTAGAAGAAACTGAAAAGGCCTGTTTCACTTCTGACCCACATGAACTTTCCTGGTAGCAACTCCAATGGGTTATGGTGTCATCCCTACTGTTTTTCTAGGAAAACTAAGGCATGAAACAATCATCTCTTCTTACAGAACAAATAAATAAAAAGGTTAAAAAATGGCTTGCCCACAGGTCCCCAAGATGCCCCAAATCCTTCTCCCAAAACATTTTTTCCTCAAGAGTCCAGATGTTTAATGCCATTTGGGACACAACAGGATCCCGTAGCCTTTGCAGAAAGCTCAGGTCTGCTAGAGATTGCTGCATCTGTCAGCCTGTGTATGCCCTAGATATCTTTAAGTACATAAACGGCCCCTCACTCTTACCCACAGGTAACTGAATCACATCCTTTGTAACGACCGTTACACAAAAAGTTCTGCAACTGAGTAAGACTRCACTCCACTCTTTTTGCCTCCCTATTTCAACATCATTAAACTCTAAAGAACATTAACCAAAATGAAAGTGACAGAACAAGGCTTTCCCCAAAGRGCTTGGCACTGGGAAGTGGAAAACAACCTGTTTGAGATGCAGTCATATACACCAGCTGCCACCATTGAAATTCTCCTTTTGTGTCTTTGGCATCTGCCAGAGAACAAAATAGGGAAAATAAAAAAGCTTGGTCTTTAAAGGACAGCATTCTCCCAAGACTGTTTATGGGCTGCCTCTTGTTAAAATGTTTATTTGTATTGATATATTTAGATGGATTCTAAATGCAAAGGCTCCCGTCCTCATGCCGATCTTTCATGGAGACCGCTGGTTACATCTGCTAGTATTTATATGAGAAAGAACAACAAAAAATTTGCAGCTCTTGCAAACAAGGGTTAGCCACACATTATCATGTGTGTGACTGTGGTGCACTTCCACATTCCTTGTGGAGGAGATGAAAGGGCACCAGGCTGCYGAAAGCACCATGCAAGACCAGCAACTCTGAAGAGCTCCAACGTCAAGAAGTCTCCGCTGTCCCAGCGGCTTCCCCRAGTGCTGGAGCCTGCGGTGCAGCCCACCGTGGCAATAAAGGTGGAATTCTGCTCCACACACAGCCAAAGCAGGGCTCTCTCCTAATGCCTGATTCTGACTCAGGGCAGGGCAAGGGTGGGATACATTGATATGCTGCCATTTACATCAGCGACTGCCTGACCTGGACAGAGGCACAGCATCAGTGGAGTATCAGGGAAGGTTGCAGGAATCCTGTGGTCATGGCCTGATTAATTACTTAAGAAAGCTACCTGATGTCATAAACATTGATTTTAATTCAAGGAAAAGGATATATCAGTAATATATCTTGTGTTCATGCAAATCCTCATTGCAGTAGCAGAGCCTACACTCAGGATTCCTGTCTCTGCCAGATCTTTACTGCTGTATCAAAAAGACAAGCATGGAAAGCAAAACTACAAAACTGRGAAGCACCAGCACTGAGCCTACAGCTGCAGCAGGGAACCAGCTGATCATTCCTACTCACATCTGAACTGGCAGGTTCAACGGTGAACACAACAAAAATGGGCACTTCCCTCCTGTTCAATTGTGATTGACAAATATCAGTCATCAATGTTATCCCAAAGCAATCTTTCTATCTGAGAAAGTAGAAAAAACAGAGAGCAGACACCTCCTCTCCTCCAACTAAGCCAGAAAGAACAAGGTGAGCCCATATGCAGAACTGAAAGCAGAACTCCTGCACCAAGGCTGGTTGCTGAGGAACACTGGAATCCGTCATAAAGTGGCTGTTCCAACAAAGGGGCTCCAAAGTGTGGTCACTGTGTATTTGCACAGTTGCTTTATCTGCTGTAGCTGACACGGTGTGTTTGCTTCTGTTTTCAAAAGTACGAAGTACCCGCAGAGGGGARCACCAGAGCGAAGAYAAATTAAATAAATAAATAAAASCTGAAGAAAAGACTCACCAAGAAAGAGTCTTCTCCACTTTTGAAAACAGGCAACTCAGTGTGCCTAGAACAGAGATGGGCAGGTGAACTGTAAATCCCACTGATCCTCTAAGAAAYGATCAATTCTTCCAGCAAAGATTCAGGCCTGAGATACGAGTGAYACACTTTTACATCTAGCTCTACATTTTTGGGATGCTTCTGTTATGAATTGCTGCTGTCTCAAGAGGTCAGYGCCAAGACGAGAGAAACGATCTGAAGGTCAGCACTGCCGGTGAGCAAACAAAGACAGAGAGACCCAGAACAGGAGGCAGAAACATCTCAGGGCTCCCACTCATGCACAGCTGCTGCCTTGAACAAAAATCGATTGCTGCGTGATTGGAAATGGCCACGTGCCTGGTCTGAAGGCCTGGCGATAAATGCATAGCACGGGTGTTGTTTCCTGTCCAGCTGGTGTTGTCCTTGCTGTCAGCCTCTGGCAAAATGTTTACTAAGTTTTCTGTGCAAAAGATAAGAGAGTTCAAATTCTATGTGTCAGAAATCCCAGTGGGAACCGCAAGGCGTTGGCAAAGAACAATCAAATGAGCAATGAGTGTGACAGATTAGACATTTCAAGACATCAGATTTCTAAGGCCTGAAAATAACCAAAACCTCATCACAGCTCCTAATTTAACTTTGGTCAGAAAAACTACCTTTAGCCTGTAAAGAAGAACAGGGGGATAAAAGGGAAGTAGTGAAGAATAAGGAAATTACTACAGGGTAAACAGCCAGTTAAACTGAGTACCTTGCTCATTCAATCTTATAAAACAAGAACTAAAGACTCAAAAAGAAAGTGAAAGATTCACTTGTACTTAATGAACAGAGCCATGTTCCACTCTGATCTATCAAATACTTGAGAYATGACCAAGCTTCTYGCAATCAAASATTTTTGGACTTTCCCACTACTTCTTCTTGGTGACTAGACATTCGGTTTTGTTTCAGCCAGTCGGGCCCAGCCATCTAGCATGCAGACTCCCGAAATCCCCGTCACAGTGGCTCCTCTGAAAACAACTCACAAGTATCTTAACCCAGTCATCCAACACTGGAGTCGCCCAACCAGCCCGTCGCTTTCMGTGCTTATCTTCCAAAGAATCAGTTTCCCCTCAATTAAACCAGGCTATTAAAACTTAACTGTAAAAGGAGCTATTCATTAAAGTTTTGTCACATYCTTGGATGAAAATGCCCAAAGCAGATGTGAAGAGTTACAAGATTTGCGTTCACAACCGAACCAAAAATGAGCAAAAACAATTACGGTACATTTGCACACAGCATGGGAGATCCCCCCKCCTCCCATCTCCCTTCATGCTCCAGTGCTCTCTTTTCAGAGGATGGCAGCTGCTAGAAAAACAATGARGAAATAAAGCACACAGGAATATTTACACCAAGAACATAGGATTAGACCTCAGCAAGCAGTTTTCTCCCCTATTTACACAGGCCAAGTACTCATGTATATATACACTCACATATATATATATGTACACAAAGGATTCTGAAAGAAGAGAGGATCTTCTGCACGATTTGCATCCTTGCAATCATAAAAGYACAGATTACTCTTAGACAAATATTGTTAGAAATTACTGGATGTTCAAGTTCCACACCAAACAGTAAGATGATTGTAGCCTCCACCCAACTYCTGTACTGGTAAAGCACGTCATAACAAAGGCCACACATCCCAGGTGTGTGGGAAACAGGGGATAATTCTTGCCAAATTTATTTCTACAATACTTTATCCAGAGTCAATGTTCAGAACTGGATAAAAGTTAGTGGAAATTGTAGGTAAAAAATTAGGTAAATATGGACATTCATTTGAACCAGAGGCATACAAGATATAATTTACAAAAATCACCACTGGAGAGTTATGTGAAAATAAACTATTGAATAAATCTAATTTTKTACTGCCATGTCATGACAATTTGTTGTACTTCAAAGGACTGAAGTTCAGTATGTCCCCAACAATCATGAGGTTCTTTTTTTTTTTCCCACAGCAAATGTATTTACCATTGTGTTTGCTGGAAAACTTGCCTACTTTTAAAAGGCCAACACTTTCTTCTAATGACCAACAAAAGTTACAATCCCAAAATTTCCTAGTAAACTTAGGCAAATTATGTCTTTGGCAACTGTAAAGAACACCATGAATTTCTCTTCATGCCCCTCMATCTTCCCTACTCCTTGCTTGGTGCTTTGACGATTATTCACATCAGCATTTGCTGGAGTCAAACAATCCACACATCAAAACAGAGCACCAGAAAATTGTTTATGTGCAATTTTTGTGCCAATCCAAGAACCTTCCCTAGACATGGGCACACAGTGCAATGGCCAAATCCAWCTCCTTCTGCCCTGAAGTGGTTAATGGTGTGTGACATGGAGCGAGCAGAGCGGGAAGAAGGGACGGGACTGGAAGCATTGCAGAATTTTCAATGTAGCTAACTGAGGAGCTCAACAGTCCCAGTACCTGAGTTTGCTGGGAGATCTATTACGCAGGTTGTGACCTTCATCAGCCTGGACTTTTATCAAAAACCATTTTATGAGAATGTCAGAATGCCACACCACATTGCAGCATTCACATCAAGTCTGTTCTTTTTACCGCTCTCACTCTCTCAAAAGCTGAAATTTCAGACAGTGTTGAAAAGACTGTGAATACATCTATAGTCCAGCACACACACTGGAATACAGAAAATAAATTTTTTTGCTTGTACT
>NW_026623405.1:423413-445199 GCF_030028575.1 Malurus melanocephalus
ACCTAGATCAGGTCAAAGACACAGCAAAGCACTCGCTGCCCAAGCATGACTCCCTGGTGTGCTCAGGCCATGGGTGGCCCTTCAGAAGCAGATTTGTCTATCTGCAGTAATTAACAACTCTTCTGTGCTCCTTTGCTTTTCCACTCATCAGAGAGCCCTACCCAGCGAGGCAGCAGTTCCTGGCAGCCAGTGCTGGCACTGAAAGCAAATAATACAGATGCCAAATTCTCAGCTCAGTGAAAGAYGGTGAGAGAGCCAGATAAATTGAGCTGTCTTTCTCTGGATGTTCCCCTGCAAGACTCTCACCACCACAGGTCTGCTGCCACCAGGCAAACCCTTTCACTTCAGCAGAGTGCTCCTAGAAAATAAAAAGCTTTTTTTCTGTGGAATAACTTTTATAATATTGCCTCAGTCAACCAGGGAGAGATCCACCATGCGTTCGCTTTCCACATCACTGCAGATATTTGTACTGGCTGATGAAGAATATTTGGGGCTCAAACTCCATAAATGTCTGTAGATTCTTCCTATACAGCTCAGAACAGCCATCTGGGGAAAGGCAACAAAAAATATCTCCCTTCTCTAAATGCTTTTACTGGCCAATCATTTACCTATTTATGGTAAAACCCTTGTGTGGTACGTGGCACCAGGCTTGAAAAGGCAATGCAGCATTCAGGTTAGCAAGCTGCTGAGCTCAAACTTGATATTATTTGTCAGACTTGCATATTAGTGAAACTTTGCTGATCTCGGGGTGGGCAGCCTCATTGGAGTTTGCAACCAGTTGCAGTTTACAATGAGTGGTGGGAGGCAACACCCCCCAAGGAAGTTAGYTCTGCAACAGTTATCACCACTCCAGAAACTGCAAGGACATTTCTCTTTTGAATTAAACCAAAGCTGGTTAGAAGTGTCTGGCAATAACCATGTTAAGAAAAAGTCAGATTTAAACCCCAAAATTTTAGCTTTTTATCTAAAAGGCTAAGACGTGCCAGGTGGTCCCAGGCATTGTGTAGCACATTTTAGGGTGAGTCTACAATTGTCCCTATGACTTTTAGCTACTGAGACTTCCAGAATCTGCTTTTCTGCTCTCCAGCCCAGAAAAAAAATCCTTAGCTTGACATGAGCTCAGGGAGATGTTCCCTGGGATACAAGGTCATGGACCCACCTTTACATTTTACTTTCATAACTCAAGGCTTGACAGAACAGCAACCCTGAAAGCAGATCTGACATCAACAAGTTAATCTTCTCTAATTGCAGTGTTGCCTTCAAAATTTAATATATTACCTGATGAAGGGAAAAAAACCCCAACAAACCTTCTCACACGCACACAGATTGCACCACACCTTTCCCAGCAGCTGGGAGGAGACGTGCATTTTAATGTACCTGGTGTTTCAGCATGCAATTGAAGAGTCCTGTCTTTGTGGAGCAGACTGGTAGGTGTTTGGCAGTTCCACATCTTTCACTGCAATTTGGGTACTGATGCAGAAGTGACTGAGTAAGGAGCTGAAACCCCGTTTTCAGTTTCCAGCCATCCCTAGTTGAACAATTTTTTTTTTTTTTTGAAGGGGAGAATTCAAGCAAAGCTTTAGATCTAAAAATTCTCAATAATAAACTGTAGTTATCAAAGAAACCTAGTTAATCTATAATCTTTAGAGGAACAGCGTGGCAAGAACATACTGAAGTTTGTACGGCTGAATTTGTCCTAATGCAGCCAGAACTGGATGAACACGAGGTAACCAAGAGCCATCCTTGCCAAAAGCTTAGCACTGAGATTCACTGGGCTTTCAAATCAGGTTTATTTTWAAAGAGAATTTGGTACTTGGAAAATCAATGTGGTAAGGTTCTCTTCTGTAGCTAATGTGAGCCAGCACAACATAAAACAAACCTCTGGCTGAGAAGTCAACCTTGAAGTTCTTTGTTTAAGCTACAGTCAGTGAAAATGGACTGCTTCTCYTGGGCAGAGCTGTGATCAAACCCATTTCTGTTCCACCACTGCCCCCTCAGCTGGGCTACTTCAACCATTTGCAGACCTGGAAGGTAAAGGGGATCAGGGAACTGATCCAGGACAAAAATAATCCCACCTCTTTTTTTCCAGTGCTGATGAATTTCTTGACCTCTCTCCCCAGGCTGCCTGTAAACAGCTGGACCACCCAAGCAAAGGATGGCGTGGGGGTGGGAATGACAGGACAGGAGGCCTGAGGAGCTCCAGCCAGCTCTTACAGAGACAAYTTCACAGCTGACAGCCTTTGTCAGTGCAGCAATGGCCTTTTCCACCAGCTCAGAAATACCTCAAAACAGAGTTTTCTTTCCTAAAACTTGATTCAGCACTGGCAGCATGCTCCTTTGCACAGCTGTGAAGAGCTTTGCTTAGGTAGGTGATGAAAAGCAAACTAAAGCTGAAACCAGAGTACAGAATCACAGAATCATTTAGGTTGGAAAAGACCTCTAAGATGATAGAGTCCAATCATAAAACTCGCTACCAAATGTGGGAAAAGCAGTTGTTTTCCTCTATGGTCAGGCTTGGCTGGGAAAGAATTTCAAGCAGCAATGACCAGTTTCAGTGCTTTGTCCTTTCCAAACCCAACAGCAGCTGAAAACACACTCAAGTGATAAAAGATGAGTAAACTCTGTCGGAGTATTGTTGGGTTAGTCAACCCAGTTCAAACCTGGAGCACGGTGGTGAGATATGACAGCCTGCTCCTGTTGGAGCAGCTTAYTGCAAAACTAAAAATTTCAGAGGAATCTAAACCCACACCTGCCCACTTTTTAGAGGCWGCACTGCTCTGGCTCCCACCAGCCAGGTATCTGTGTACAAAACAGACACATTATCTGGTATTTCATAAAGGCCATTTAGACAGTGCTTCRAGTGTAGCCAAGGGAACTGCTCTCCTCATGCTGCAGATGCTTATCTCYGTCCAAACCAAAAACACAGTGTTAAATTTAACTGTTGTTCAAAAGCATGTTTTAGCATCAGAACAGGAAACTGGAAAAGTTTTGAAACACTTGTYTTACTTGTCTGTTTTAGCAGAGAGCAGTTCTCAGCCCCTAGTAGCACAAGGAACATTTCCATGAGCTGTTCAGTGCTCCCACAGACACACATACATGCTGCTCTGTTCACAGCTACCCGGCCAAATTTAAAGAGTGCGAAAGCAAAGCACATCCAGCAATTGTTTCCATTCAAAATGCCTTTTGTGATCCAAACTTGGGGGTGGTGCACATGGAGGAGATGAGGTTTCCAAATAAGGATGTCAAAATAGAAGCCAAATTTGAGAAACGTCGAACATTCTGCAGTGTTCTTCATCAGCACCTCCCAAGGGCTCCACTCCACTGTAAAACTGGGTATTTGTGGGAGGATAACTCCAGATTTTGGCTGAGAAGATCACCAGCTTTAGCACACTAGAACCACAAGCTAGGACACTTTATCAGTCGTTCTGTTTTAGCACATTTGGTTTCAAAAGTCCCTGCACTTGTGTATTTGTATAAAGTCTTTGCACTATTTAACACAAAACCCTGAATGCACACATGCAACTGTTGCCTGCCGACCCACAATGAACTTGTAGACATGTTGATTTTATCTGTTTAACAGATTAGGTTTGCACTGACAGATGGACAATGCTACTGCTAGATTAATTAAAAATTAATACCATTAATGTTGGATGAGCATGAAAACAAATTACCTTTGAGGTAAGATACTTCTAAATAGGGGGAAAAGRAAAGCGGTTAATGAAGTTTGAAGATAATGGCTTCTCGTGCTTTTAAATTTAAGTACTTGCAAATTTTCCTTTTTCTTCTGTTTTTTTCTCTGGCATTGCATTTACTAGCCCAGAYTCKTGMATTATCCATTTTATTTGTGTTAACTAACTGCCAGTGTACTTACTCAAATTTATAGAACATAATGGCAAACCAAATCATTTCAAATGTCCCTTTCATGGAATATAATGTACTGGTCAAGATTTAGAGAACTATTAAAAGTACATCAAATCAGTCCATTTTCTRCCATTAGCTTTTTGTTAGCAGAAAGTCAAATGAGAATTTTCTTCATTTTCTCCTAACTGGCATTGTTACAAAGCCCATAGATCAGTTCTCATTCTCATTCTCCTTACATTTCTGAGGCAGAAGATTTAGGCTTTTGGGTAACATGCAGCTGGTAAATTTTTCTGACATCACTACCCACACAATTTTGYGAGGGCGCCCATTGAACCATTGTTTGCAAGCAAGTCTTCAAAATTACTAACCAGGATAAAAATTCTGCAGTGCCAAGAAGTCAAGCTGAGCTACTCATTTCTTAGTATCCACAATTCAATTAGCTGCAAATACCACAGCAGCAGCAAACCAGAGTTTCAATTTCTGCTGGCACATAACTCTATAAACTCAGTTCAGTGGGCAGATTTAAAACAAGTAACCTCTCCATGGTATAAATCAGATACTGATACTTAGAAATATTTTCCCAAAAGAAAGATAAACAGGATGAGGGAGAGATTTGGAGTATTTTAAGATCTGTTATTTTAAATCTGAACTATAAGATCGATTGCTAYTGCAATTATCAGTTTCACATTTTTATATCCAACAATAAAAGACTAAAYATGTGGTAATAGAGGAAAATTCTGTCTCCACAATACCCAAATATCAGAAATGTGATATCCACTRCAAGCCTAYAATGTAAAGAAACTAAAGAATAAAACATTCCAGTGGTCATGACGGGCAAATCAACCCAAAGCTATGAGGACCCAAGTTATTAAAAAGGATGTGCTTGGCTTCACTTACAGTCATACACACAGAGGGCTGTCAGAGGGCCCACATTTGCACACTTTACTGTTATGATGATCGAGATAAACTGGCAATGGATGGGGAGTTCTGTGTATTTTAACCCCAGCTGTAAAATTAGCTCAAATATAGTGTTTTGAGTTCAGGATGGTAAAAGACCTTGTAGCCCACCAGCTGAAGGGCAGGTTACTGGAAGGCAGAGGACAAGCAGAATATGGGGGACTGTATGGAGTGTAGCAGTTTTGACATCCTCATAAAATTTTATGTGTCAGGATGTTCAATGGAATTTAAAGGAACTTCTGYAATCAATTTCAGCGGCAAGCACAAGTGACAGGGTGCTACAGTTTGGCATCACCTGAACATCTACAACACAACCAGTTTTTTATAGTTCCATGTATAATTCCGGTATTTTGTGTTTCTGATCAAAATGGCTCAATTTCAGCACATTACTCAGCACAGCATTAAATGAAATACATTTAAACTTAGTGACAGCTTTTTTTAAACTGCCTTTTCAGGTAACTATTTTGCCCTGTGGTTATATAAACACTTTCATGTTTCTTCTCTGAGGGCAAGGAAAGGGGAACTCTGTTTCTGGAAATTTTTTTTCCTAACTACTGCTTTTCTTTTACCTTCTCTGGCTACATCACTGCTACATCCCCACCTTCGAGACAGAGCCCCAGAGCATCAGCAGCTCTTGGCCCAAATGTTCACCCCACAGCCCGAAGTAAGATCTTGGTACCCTCTCCATGGGACAAGCTCTGCTGGTAACACTGGACATGGAGGGCATCTAAAACACTTTGTTTCAGATGTCRCACTTGTCATACAGGTGCTTCCTCTGCTGTCCCCAGCTGCTGAACTACTTATTAACTTTGCTGCATTCGACCTGTGCCACGCTTTGACAAAGCAAGAGGGAGGCTGTTAAACAATCACTTTCGACATGAAAGAGCTACCTGGCATCCCTGTGGAACACAGATTAACAAAGCCTGTTTGCACTCTGGTTGTCACAACAGAATTTAGACTGGTGACTTGTTTCAAAGGTGAACTTGAACAACAGATACGAGCAGGTGAAAGGCGTCACGATGAGGTCACTGCCCTATTTCACCACGGGGCAGCCCCTGCCTGCAGAACAACCCAGCTGATGTCCTCAGTCCCATCTGSACTCAGTCTTGCATCCCAGAAGTGATATTTGAACCTCCATCACCAGTTTGCTCTTTGGCCTCTGATCTAAGTCCTCCAAGAATATTGATAATGGCTGTGGAACCACGGTTATCTGATGCTCTGTTTGAATTTTTAGATGGCACAGATACTTGGGGACAGATTCACAAAGGGACAGAGGTGAGACAATTCTGCAGTATTTAACTTCCAGCCACACAGATCCCATAAAATATATCCAGCACCAGGCCACCTGGTCATAGCAAAGTCACCTCTCACTAAAAGATGTCTGAAGAAGAAGAGGCATTTCCAGAGAGAAGAACCTGCATCAGATGCAACCTGAGGTACACAGATGGGAGAAAACACTTGTTTTTTTTCCCTGTGAAATCAGTTAATTCACTTAACTGATTCTTTACATTCTTTAACATCTTCTGGGGAGTTACAGGAGAGGCTAAAAATAAAAATAAGAAAAAAATTCCAAAAGAAGTACAAAAATAAAACCCCCAACTACCGGGTTCTGAGATGCACCAGACACCAGACAGGCAGTATCAATGCCAGCAGAGATCAATACTCCCACAAAATAGTGTTATGCTATGCCTAGAAAGCAGAGGGAGCAGGAAGGGATATCTAACACAAAACCACCCAGCTCTCTTCAAGAATAGCTGCGAGAGCAGSAGCGATGACTGTACCATACGCACAAGTAATTACTGTCAGGACTCCATCTGGATCAAAAGTTTGGCCACTATTTAACTAGCAGAAGAATCTCCAAGTTAAAACTGAATTTTGAATTRTGAGCCAGTACCTCCCTGTAATTCTCCTCTCTCCTTCCTGTACAACCACAGCACTTAACCAGGATTTTTTGTTTRTTTGTTTCTTGTTCTTATCCTGCAGGAGAATTTTGATTCAACCAAGAAATTTAACTCAGAGGCACAAGTAACATTATTTTCACCGCAAACCACCCCACTCTTTAATTTCTAAACTATTCTGTGGCCACCTTTTAGTGTTCCAAATAAATATAAATAAAATAAGATAAAAARGAAAACAAACAAATGTGCAATCTAGGTTTCCCTCACTCAGACATGGATGAAAAGAGCAGAAGCAAGCCCTGCACAGCTGTAAAGCCAGGTTTTTTAAGTTTAAACATGAAGATTCAGGTTCAAGCTTTGCTCTGTCCTATTTCCTACCTTTTATAATGTTCTCAACAGGGTACAAATGAGATCATASAGGAGGAACTAATTAACTGTACTTTCTCATTGCTGCTTACCATACAGTAATTTAGCTATATAGAAATGTCCTTGTGCACGGACTCGAAACCCAGCCTCTCTCAGTCCACAAGAATACCCTGACCAAACTAAATCCTTCTTTTAGATGACATTTTTCCCAGCATCCACTGCTAGAATTGCCCTCTGGCAGAGAGGGAATATAAGAAACTCCTGCTGGTGAGCTCAAATGTCCAGCCCTGCCCATCAATGCACCTCTAGCAAAGCATCTCATAACAGGCAAACAGAGTGATTTCCCCTGTAATAATTTTCCAGCCTCCAGCAATTCATGGCTCCTCTGGRGAGAAAGAAATACCATGTAGGTTAGTTCCACTACAAAACCCTATAAACTACATCCAAACAAAAATAAAACTCAAAAAAGAAGTAGGCAATAAAAACCAAGGCCCAAAAAGTAAGATTTCAGCTTTGAAAAGACTTTTATCACACTCCACTTGTAAGGTCCTAATTCCTCCTTCTGCTCTAAAATCATTTTCCAGGCCAGAACTAGAGCAACCCTGTCCAGGCACAAGCTGGAAACTGTGTACCCCAGAGCCAAAACAGGCTACAGCTATTGTAGGAGTTTAGACAGCTCCTGGAAAGGGACCATTTTGCTTTTGTATTTCCACCCCAGCATGGGGCTTGGTGTTTGATGTGGCAGATTTCAAATGAATATGTCAATATTGACCAGTAGAAGCTGGTTTAATACAAGCCATTATTTATTGCTGCCTTTAAAAAAAAAATATTAGTTTTTCCTCCTTGAAAATAGAACTGACTAGATTGTTACATTCTAGGTAATACACTTTTAGAGCTCTTTTTAAACACAGGGACAAGCCAGGTTCTGTGGAGTAAAAATAAGTCATGCTACAGTTCCACCTGTAAAGACTTTTCTTTATCAAATTCATGAGCTCAAACTGCAACTCAGGTTTCATCTTCACCCTGTAACAGCAGTAACTCATCAACCACTTCCTGCTGAAGCAGCCTRTGTTCCCTCACATGGCTCCTGATGTCTCACACCACAGTCACTCCTTTCTGCATCCACGCTCTACGACATCAGTGTGCTCATTTAGGTGACTGTTGCCCTCAAGACAAGCCCAGTGCAACAACACTGGATGATTAATGCTTCCATAATCTACTGTGCAAAGAGTTAAAGATTAATACTGTTTTACAGGAGATGAAATAAAGGTGGAAAGAGAAAATAAATACCATTCTGASAACTAGGCACGGGGTCAGCTGCAAGTCACAAATTCCTGGCCTATCACTCAGCTACGYACATTTATTGCCGTAAGACGTGCAAACATGACTTATGTCCTAAGAGATCAGCTGCAAGGGATAAAAAGTTAACACCCACTCAAAGGTTTCACGATCAAGAAGAATTAATAACTGATTAACCTAATATTGATGAATTAGAAAGGTGAACAGAGTCACTGCCTATTTTTGAGGAACTRTGACTAATTCCCCTTACRTCTTGAGGACYTGATATTTCCTCGTTCATCTGAACAACTCCTTCACCCCTCTGGCATTGTTTTTTTATTGAAATCATACCCCACTTCTGGTTCATCTAAAATTCAATCAAACAGGAAATAATGAACATGTGTGTCTGTAACAGACCCTTCAAGGCCTGCAAAGCACCAGCTGGAGTTAAAYGAAATCACCAAGGCTGGGACTTTTTGGGACCCATTTTTACCCTGTGTGAGCATTGCTTGTACAATAGGCTAATTTAAGAGAAAACCACACTGTTCAGTGAGTGCCAAACCCAGGAAGAAGCCAGAATTTGGGTGGTAGAGAGTCAAATCTGAGGCAGTACACAGGGGTGGGGGCCCAGGCAACRTTGCTTATTTGTTTTTCAACCTCCTGCCAAGTTTCCGTCCAGATCAATAGCAATGAATCATTTCTGAGATGTCAGGTAAAACCTGGTCAGCAATCAATACAACACAGGAATACAGTATGCCTGAAAASGACTGAGCAGGTTTGTGTTCAATTCTCACACACACAAAAAAAACCCAACCTACTTTCATTTCACAGGCTGGTTTACTAACTATTACTATATCCTACAGAGATGCTAAATCACCGTGGCTTTTCCAGTAAAACAGCAATAATCTGGACTATCTTCTATGCTGATCAGAGAACTACCCAAGAAGCTGATACACAGTTATTTATGGGGCACAAACAACCTTATCCGAGGACACGCATTCTTCTAGAAGGAAACAACCAACGTCAAAACACAGGCGGAAAAAATGCAATGTCAGCATCATATTGTTTCCTGACCTGTTCTATATTAGGCAATGTGATATTTTCATCTGGGATACACCTAAAGCRTCTAATTACCACAACACCTCACCTAAATATGGGAAGACGCCCACCCAGGGTCTATTGCTGTTCCAAGATGAAGGGAAGAAAAGGGCAGCACATTCTTCCAACAGCACTATCAACCTTCACGGTTTTCTCGTGTCTTACCAGAAATACAACTCCTGAAATAAAGGATGTGCATTCAGACTAGGCCTGCTAGGGAGTGTGAGCAGCTGAAGAAAAGCTGGGCTCAATGGTGCCAGAATGTGCAGTGAGAAGAAGGAGCAGGAGTAAAATAACAGTGAAGCACTAATTGGCCTTTGTATCAGACTGATCCATCACCCAGGATTAAGGCAGAAACCTCACCACAACCCTTGGCCTGAACTGACCACAGCATCACTTKCCCAACTGACTCCAAAAACCCAGGAGAAGGGTCCATGGGTGCTCTGCACCTGCAGTCAGCAGCCCCGGGACTGGGGCTCACCCTGTGAAACAGAGAACACAAACAGAAACTGTTGAAGTATTCCCATTTACTGTATTGCACTGAAGACAAGTGACCCTATCTCWGAAGTGTATGAAAATCCCAAAGGCTCCAGGGACAACTCAGTTATTTCTAGCACACAGGTCTCCCTCACTTTAATCTATTGTTGCATGAGTTGGACAACAGAAGCCCTACTGTGCTGCCAAACCTGAACACCACACATTAGAGAAAGCCAAAGTTTTAGGAAAATAATTTTGTGGGAGGCTGAGGGATTATGAAACCACTCCAGTTTTGAGATCTTCCCAACAGGCCAAAAAAAACATGTAATGAATGTTAGATTTTTCAATTGTCTGTAAATTAGATTGCTCAATATACAGAACATACAAAAATGGATTATTTGTGGAGRCCATGTATGTAAACAAAAACATATGTTGTCTATAAACAAACAAGAACAGCTAAAAGGAGGTTTTTATTTTTAAAAAGTCCTGTCTCCCCGTCATTTTGACTTGTGCTCCAAAAATCCCATTTGCATGGCTTCCATGGTAACTCTGCAGTTCTGCTCATTCTTACAAAGAATGATCCAAAAGCCACAAAAAGAGCATCCACTCAAGGCATAAGCTAAGGCCAGTCTCAAAAGCCATGAAGGAAAAGAAAGAGGGGAAAAAAGAGCAAAAGAAAACCAGCTAAGTCCAGGACCAGACAACTTCAGCAACACCAGTGAAAACTGTTAAGAACAAAGAGTTATCTTAAGAGAACAACAAACAAACTTTCAGAGCTCTTAATCTCTTCTCACGGTCAATACACACAAATAGAGCCTCSTGCTAAGGTCCTGCTCATCTGTCACACATCTGAGAACACCAGCAGCAGGACACTCTCATCACACAAGAGGCAGGACCGTATCCTTCTGCTCTTCAGATTCAACCCCGACTTAAATGAAGGCTGTGAACTGGCAGATAAAACCCTGGGGGTTTGGAACAGGCTTTCAAAGATTGGTAGTGGCTGGGAGAACCCAGTGGGAGATTCTTCATTTAAGGCACACAGAAAGGTGAAAAGGCCTTYGGCCACAGGTAAACTACAAGGAAAGTTACATTTCTGCTGCCTTTTATGCCTCCCCATTCAAGCTACATAATTATTTTAAATGGCCTCTTGGTTGCATGTTGGGTTCAAACTTTGGTCACTATGCTCAGATAGTAAATCAAATTCCTCAACCATGTTATTCTTAGCGTGTGTTTTCGCATAATTATTTCTTTGGTAAAGACAACACTACCACAGRGAGCCCTTCTGGCCATAACACAAACACCACTTGCCTCTTTTTTACAAAGAGGTGGTTCCTCTTTGACAGTTTTCAATGCAGGATCACCTCAAATAATAAGAAAGCTTTAAAAGCAAAGCCACTGGTATGTACTGAAAGCAACCCAGTTTAAAGGTCCCATGTTATGGGTGCAGCACTAATTCACTTCACTAAATCATTTCCCAACATTTTGACAAAGTTTAGGGTAGAACCGTATTTATAATTCTTCTGTTAATAAAAACATAGCCAAGACTCCCAGGACACTGCTCCAAAACATACCATGTAATAATTTATGCTCCCCCAACAGCCAGCCTTCAAATGYTTGCTTATGAGAAATTCTATAAGATGTTTTAGAGATTGCTAATTTGAATTTATAAAAAAAAAGCACTCCAAAAGGAGCCCAACCAGAAGCTGTGGGGAGAAACACCTGCCAAAGGACTGTCATCATCTCACAGTGCCCCTATCAACATTACTCAGATCCGCCCWGGAGAAAATTCATCAAATTATTGGTCTGCTGAGGAGGAAATCTTTATTTTTAAATTGACATATATTCTAGGCTATTTCCTTGCATTTCTTCACTGCATCCACCAACAAGGCACTGAAGGTAGTAAATCTTGAGTTTCATAGACCTTGCTTTGTTGTCTTTCTAATATCTGCACTTGGTAAAAAACAAAAAAAAACCAACAACCAAAACAAAACCCCACAAGTAGAAGAGCTACTATCAGGGAAGATAAAGAAAAGTGATTAACTACTCAAAAAACACTATCCTTGTTGAGAAACGTGCCTAAGGCAAAATAAGCAAATTTTCAAAGGTTAGTTGGGCAATGGGTAGAAGTTTCCAAAGCCTTAGCCAAGAGGGCTGCAATGTTATAAAGAAGTTTGATTTCTAGGGTGGCAATGCTGGAGAAGGCCAGGCAGTGCAGAAAAGGCACCAATTCTCCTCCAAGTTTCTGAACTCGTGGTGAGCAGAGCTGCTGCTGAACGTAAAACGAAGCCACATGAGCCAGAGCTGCAGATCTGTACCGCAGCCAGAAAGGGGAGAAAGGAGGGAGGGAAGCAGCAGGGATCACATTTCAGCCCTTAAGCATCTCATCTCTTTGACCCTCTGCGTCTGATTCCAAGCTCAAATACAGTTCTGACGTCCAAGGTGTCACCCTATCTCCAATTAATCAAAGGAGAGTCCTGTTTAAGTAGCCCCTTCTCAGGAATCCCATGGCCTGGTTTGGAATTTGATCTCTGTCATAGCTGTCAACAGATCCACTTCTTGCTTCTCCCTTGCTTTTGTTTTTTTCTGAGGCAGCTCAGTAAGCCTGAAAGGAAACATGCAGGGACTAAGCAAGGGGATACTGGGGCTTTTTAGCAGGAATGAAGCATGGCTTTCCCTACAGTGAGCAGTGCTGAGGACAGAGCTGCTAAAGGCACGTTAAACCCTCCGAAGTTACCACTTCAGACCACACATTATTCTTAAAAATGGAGGGAATGTGAAGCTTAATTAAACCTGACAGTCAGACAGCTACCAGGATCTGTTTCATGAAGCCTAGTGTTGTCTGATTTGGCATTTTTTAATTGTTTACCAATCCATCAACGAACCTTCCCGCAGTGCCCCCATGAGCRTAAAGAATCTGATGTTTAAACAAACTGCCTGGAGAGACCCGTTTGATAAGCAGTGAAAAATAATTAGGCCATTCAGAAATCAATTTATTYTCAGGCAGAAATGTATTGCAGCAATTATCTTAAATATGGGGTGAAGTCCATGCAAAATCACTGAACCAGACTTTAACGTAACCTTTTTTCAGTGAAGTATGAGAGAGTCGACAGTATTATCATCTCTGCGTAAGAGATTGAGACTGACATCTCTTTTTCACTGACTTTTGATCAAAACATGTCTAACTGTGTAGAGGGAGGTCTCTGCTCTCTGTTGGCAACAGTTTGGAAAAAAAACCACATCTTTAGGAAATCAATGCCCAGCCTTTTCAACACACACCTAACCTTTGTCCTGTCATTYGCTGCCTCGCATCTTAGATAAACACCATTTCTTTCCTCACAGGGTACGCCCATCACAGGCGACCTGCTAAAACAAAACCGTCACAGCCTGAAATTATGAGGATTATTTRAATTTTTTTTCTGCACCAGAAAAGMAGGAACTCCCCCAGTTTTTCCCAAATAATCTTCTACCCAAAATATCTCAGGGTGATTCTAAATATACACACTCTGCAAAGCACCACAGYACTTTGTGGTCTAATTCTGCAAAATGCCAAGGGCTTCCTGTAAGGGCCGAGTACCCTCAACTCCTACCCATTCACAAGGGAACATGAGAAGCATAAATTTTGCAATTTAGACGGAGAACTGAGGGCTAAAAATTAACCCTACAGTAAATAAAATTATATTAAAAGTATTATCCCAAATAAAATAAGAAATTATTTTATGAAGGATCTGCAGGTTGATCACTTCCTTAATCCAAATATACAGCTGCACAAGTCAAAGAAGTGTAGAAGAGGGATGGGACTGGGGACCATTTTGGGGGATATAACCCTGTTGTGACAGTACAGAGTAACAGGCTTAAAACAAACCATGAAATCCTCAGGTTCTCAGTCCTTGACAACATGTGAGAGAAAGCCAGCCTCAGCTGTAAATGTTCAGCTCAGTACCAGTAACTCTACCCTTCTGATGTTTCAGGTTATTTTTATTTGTGTATTGTCAGAATCATTACAACAGGTCAAAATAAGATTAAAAAAAAGGATAAAAAAGAAGGTAGCACTGATCCTAGAAATAATGTATTTGGGGCTGGTTACGGTCAGCTACTGAAGTTAATGAGATAAGAATCACCACACCTCTATCCCAAACTCACCATAGTCCCAGTGTGAATCTGGGAGAGGAACCTTCTTCATTAAAGGCCTGAGCAACACCAGAGCTCCAGTTGAGAGAAAAAGCAAAGCCCAACAGAGCTGCCCACTGCCACTCATTCTAGATAAGACTAAGAAGGTTTACTTGATGGGGGAGGGGAGTTCCTTCCTTTTTTTTTTTTTTTTTTTTTTTTTAAGTCAGTGAATAAGGTTAGTGGTAGCTTTTCAGTTTGAATCCACTTCCTGAATCTTTTGACTAACAAACCTTTCACTTTGTACATCTCTCACACAACTCACAAAGCAGAAAGCCAAGACCCACAAAATGAGAATTCTGTGAAAGAACTAACCCACCTCCCCTCTCCTCACATCTGTCATTTGCAAGCACACACTTATCCAAACATACATTCAGCTGGCAACCAGTCTTAGCTGTCCACAGAGGAGAAAATGACCCCACACTTTCACAYAGATTCTAAATATATTAGAATATTTCTCAACTATATTAGAATATTTCAGATCTTTCTCCTAATGCRGTATTTTTACTCCCTTATTTCATTTCCCCCATGGAAACAATAGAAAGGATTGACAGAAGAATTTTTGACCAGTTCATACCAAGAAAAAGCTTAATAGCTTCTCCAACTCCACTTCGCTCTACTATTTCTTTTGGGTATTGGTCTCGCTTTTGTACTTCAGTTTTTGTTAGGTGATTAAGCATGGAGAAATTGCCATCATTTTACAGATATCCAAGACATAGAAAAGGTGGTTTTATGTTAGTTTTATAGCCAAGAACTCTTTGGATCTTGTGGATGCTCCCCATCCCATTTTTTTCATTCACCCTGCAGAATGTTAATGCACACGTAGTCTCACTATTTTCCTCTCAAGGAGGCACAATGCATATTGTACAAAGAGGTCTGGAAGTCAAAAAAACTCCAACTTTTTCAGTAGTATTTGTCATGGTGACACTGTGAGCCCCCAGGACAGCTGTCTGAATATACCCAGAAAGCAGCCTCTCCCTGCTCCTCACCTCTCAAAGGATAWCTGGTACAGTAGCATCAGCCCACTGGGAAACAGAGAGTTAAATTTTCATCAAAACAAGGCATTCCCCTCCACAAAGCTGATTCATGTGCTGAAAACCCAAAGCCAGGACACAGAGAATGGGAAGTAGAATTACAGAACGTGCGTCAGTGATTCTGGGTTCCCCTTTTCTCTTGTGGCTGAATTGCTGCAGCTTGAACGTTCTCAGGACACAAACTCGAGTAACAGCAAGAAAGCCATTCTCTAAATCCACTGAGCTGAAGAACTGCCATCATTTTTRGTGGAATTTCCCTAATCAGTTGGTTCAGTGAAAAGAAAAAAGGCTACTGTGGCCAGTGAGGAACAAGACACTCTGCAGCATTTTAATAAGTTAAGCCTTTATAACTTGCTCAGCAGAAACGTCAAGAGGCTTTGTTTGCTTWAAAGGAAACAGTTGAAGTAGCTGTTACAGTATTTGCAGTGACTCTTTCCCCAGACTCAGAGCTATTAATGACTGTAATTCTGACTGGAGTGYGATTTAGCAATAGTCACGTTGACCCCTTACAGCGTATCATGGGACCATGCAGCTCCAACAYGCTCAGCAAATATTAACCTGGTTATTCCCGAGGACACAGAATTTTKATTTCTGTTTTTCAGGTGAGGAAACCAACATTGAAGGAGCATCAAAAGACAGAAACAGAGAGCTAGCTCTGGGATATAGCAGCACTCTCGTTGATGAAGCATCTGTTCAGTAATAGAAATGTCATATTTTGATTGCAGGACAGCAATTTGCYTAAATCAGCCGTGGTATTTCAGTGGGACTCTCATTGTGTACGGCTTGTGCAAACCAATACTAAAGGTCAGTGTACTTAACAGCTACATAAAGTTAACATTGTTTATTGAATGCTACTGGCCTAATGCAGTAAAAACCCCACACAAATAAAGATGCAAGGATTTGATCAGGATGACCACAAATACAGCAAAAGCCTGTTTAGGGTGAAAGAGAATGAATGCCCTCAATTCTTTAAATAATACAGCACCAATGAATGTCTGCAATTCTRGTCAGAGCCAGCTCCTCATGTGCAGTAAAACTCTTCGTGAGGAAAAAATGCCTTCGTTTTCAGAAGGTTCCAGTCCCAGTGTTTTTACTCCTCTGCTGCTGTTGGTAAAATCCCAGATGAATAGAACAAAAATCTGACTCTGTGAAATTGAGAAAACATCAYGCCTGACATCACATTCATCCTGTGAGTTAAAGGAACTTTTCCAACCAGAATTACTCTGTTTTCATTCTTTGTGGAGGTCTGTCCTAACTGGGTAATTTCAGTAAATCTGCAACATTTGCTTTCTTAGCCTCCCTCTGACACTGGGAAGGTGCTCTATGAATTTCCCACAGCTGTTACTGGGGGATTGGAAGGGTTTCCAAGCCATTCTCCCACAGAAATGGAGACCTTACCAATACAATTCTTTAGGAAACTGCTGACAACAATGCTTATGGAATGGAATAGACAATTGTCTGGTACCATATGAAAATTAACAACAACATACTCGTCAGACAAGCTGGAAACCTGCTTTCTAAAATTCTCTGACCTTCAAAGGCAGCACCAAGAAAGCAGTAAAGTGCAGGATCTGACAAGTGAGATGTTCTAGCAGCATTGGAGATAGAGATACTGACTGRTGCTGACCTATTTTCCTGGCCTTTATTATCCATTCATACATGGAAAAACATCCATTCATGGCTGGGAAAACACATTAATAATGACACTTAAGACACAGACAGAGGATCAAAAAACACCTTCACCCATGACTGAGAAACACTCCATTATTAGACATTTCCTGGTGAATGAAACTGAAAAGAGAGAAGTCTGAATGAGGCACTACAGTTGAACATTAAACTTGATTTTCCAGCAGCACATAGTTAAATGCTTTATTCCATGTTTGTACAAGGATCTGAAGATATAAACCTGTCACCAAGTATTAGAAACATTATTTCTCAAAAAACCTTAATGATGCAGGGGGTGTCCAATTTCTTGAGCACTTCCAGGAGGGGATATGCCTTTAAGAACAGTTCATCAGTTAACTTTTTTTTTATTTTTTGTATGATTTGAACACAATTTGACTTGAAAAACCTTAAACACCCAAGAGTGTCTGTAGTAACAGTTGGCCTGCTATTTTAAAAGAAGGTTGTATTTGGGTTAGAAATGTCTGTATTCAAAACAATCCTTTTTTTTTTCCCCTTTTCCTTCCCCCATCAACATTCAACTTCTGAAGTTCTTCCTCAGATACAGACTTTGGATTTGGTTTTGGCTAACATGTTGTACATGGTTCCACCTCCCCACCAGAGATACACAGATAATACTGACCAGTTAAGTAYATCAAGAGAAACCACGCCATGATTTATCAGATTCACTGGCATAACAGTCCACAACAGGTAACTTCAGAAGTGGCACAACTACACCAGATAATTTTAATGAGTGCTAGTAAACACCCCTTTGTGTGACCCCATACCAACCATTTACCATCTGACATGTAATACACACAAAACTACTAAAATACCTTAGAAATGTTCTTCCTTGCAAATCACACTTCCCAGCAGAAAAACAAAGCACCCTCCAMTAATAACAACTGTTAGAAATCATGCTCCTCAGCCTATACATTACTTACACACAAAGTACAAGCCTTCTTCAGAACWAAAGTCTTAAGTTTTAATCCAAAGGCCACTGTAGCCAATGCAAACATCCCCCAATTTAATTAGGCTTTGCATCCAGTTTTTACACTGCAGTTGTGCGTGGCTGTAGCTCAGGACCAACTCATAAGGACCCTGTAGGCATTTACCATCACAAACAGCTCTGTCATGATGAAATGAGTGTTTGCCAAATCACTTCCTAGTGCACATCTACCTGCCCTGATTGCTTTTTGGCTCCCACCCTGCCCATTGCAGAGCACTCCAATCCAAGCAGGATTTCAGGGTATGCGGTATTTTGCAGTATCAAGACCTACAAGTCCTGGCTGTTGATTCACCAGGATCTTAAATTCATTTTTAATGTGCTTGACACCTAAAGTTTCATTTCCATCTTCWACTTGGGGCTGCCAGAAAGCAAAGTCTGAAACGAGCAACATCCCCAGCAAGCTGATTTTCTAAACACATYCCCCAAATAAAAACAAACCAAATGCAAACATAAAAATTCAAATAAACTAATAGAACTATTTTCTCATTGTTCTAGGAGTCTTTTGTCTCCAGGACAAATTAATCGCCTTAATATTTTCAGTTTACATTTTTATAATTCAAAACATGTCGCTTTTGTTTGGSAAGCTTTACACATCCAATTCAATAAGCCATCAGTCACATCCAGGCTGGGGCTTCCTAGCGGGTGGCTGTYCTTACTTGCATTACTTAAATTCCCTTCCATTGACCTGAACATCACACAAAATGATACTAAAGCAATTTTACAAATGTAAAATTGCAAGGAGAACATCCAAAATTCATGGGGTTCTTTTTGTATCTACTCCAAGACATTCAAATGGTTSTAGCAGAGCTTTTTAAACATCCAAGTAAATATTTTACAGGCAAACTGGCCATATTAAGTACAGCTAAAATGGACTAATTTGAGAAAASTGCTGCTAGCACATAGTGGAGGCTTTCTGTTTGCACATTAGCAGTCACTGCAACAGTCTCAACGGAGCAAATTAGATTAACGTGCATTAGTTTGACAGTTTAGAACAAACATCTACAGTTTCTCAAAAAACAAATCAAACCAAAAAAAAAAAAAAGTTTCACTTCTAGTTTCTCTTTTGCACTCAAAACCTCAAGCAGAGTTCTTGCTATGCTGCCAGTGACCCCAGGCCMGTGGCAGTGGCTCTGCAGGCAGGGGAGGCTAACAGGGTATCGGTGTCACAGTTTACTATCACCGAGATGACTACATGTGTAAGAAGCACATTCTTCCCATCACTGCACTYACTCCATAAGGAAACCAGAAAGGGCACCAGGCCAAAGTCTGGTAGTTAAGCAGACACACTATCAGGTTTCCCACATTCAAAAATCTTGCTGCCAGGGAAGCATGAAAACTGCTTCCTCCAGGCTGGGTGGCAGACAGAAAATTAAGTGAAACCTAGGCAAGACTAATACTCTGCTGATCTGCACAGGGCTTTTAAGATTTTTATCTAGCTGAAGTCCAGCTCTCAAAACACAGGARTTTCCTCTTATCACCCAACAGCTCTTTCATTTTCAGCTTCAGTTCTTTTATCATAGTTCCCTGACAGAGCTTTATCTCAAATCATCCCTTTGTGGAAGCCATAAGATCTCCTGAGCGGTTTTTATCTATCTGCAAACGCACATATGAAGGCTGTGCCCACTGCAGCTTTTCTCCCAGCATCTTGGCTGAACTGTTTCCAGTGACAAGCTCTGAGTAGCACTGATAGAAAGAAAACCTCCCACAGTCTAACACRTACCTCCTGCTCTGGCAAGTTCACTCCCAGTTCCTCCAGGGCAGAGAACAACTTTAGGTCCTTCCTGATATGACAAAGAAGGGAACCAGTTTGCTACATCCAGGTGATTCCTGATGTGGGGTATATGGTGAAGATGTTGATGTTTAAGGGTGAGGATGTTATAACAATTTAGCAGCAGCAGAAGACCAGATTGAGTGAGGAATTGGTTTCCTGATTCCATGCCAGAAAGCTGAGCAGGTCAGCCCTGATGGAAAGGTCACTCTATAAAACAACCAGGTCCAGCCTGTGTGCAAGGAGCCAACAGAGAGAGCAGGGTGACTCTGACATGGAGTTCAACAAGGTCCACGCTTGGGGGAACCATCCCTGCCCAGTGAACAAGCAGGGAAAGCTTAGGGTGACTGCTCGGTCCCTGCCTGATGTTCCACACAGAGAGCAAAACAGTCCTGAACATCCATGAGGGGAGCACCAAACACAGCATCTCACAGGAAATGTCAGTCGTGTACACTAAAGCTCTGTTAAGCAATGAAATAATTACAAGACAAGGGCTGAAATCTTTATTTAATGGCATTTCTCTGCAAAAGAACTCATTTACTTGATGTCCYGGGTACTCACTGCTGCATAACAACGTGGTAATCACATGTCCCACTGCTACCATGCATAGCACATGAATGTGCTGGTAAACAACTAGCTCAAGTGAGAGAATTCAATATGAAAAYTGAAGTTATTTTTATGCATGTGGCTGTTCTGGCCACTTCTGAAAGGTAAATTTTGTGCTCTCTGGCCCCAAGGCAGGATCCATTATTTCCCCATTTCATGTTTATATAGAATCCAGACAGAAAGACACACGCTGGCTATGAGACCAGAGGGAAACAAAACTAATAAATGAAAATAAAGAAATCCTACCAGCCTTGATAACATGCAATATGCTACTCCTCAGTTTAAAAAGGAGCTTTCTTCTGCTCCACAGAAAAGTATTCCCTAAGCCGCCAAATATGTATATACAACTGCAATGGGGATCCCAAAAACCTGAACCGAGGCCAACACAGAACGTGCTGGAAACTCTCACTCCCCTCTGTAAGACAGTCGTGTCTGAAAKGCCTCCAGATTCCTGCATCCTACCTGCTTGGACCACTGTCTGTACCGAGAATGGTTAGCAACACCAAAACACCCAGATCACACACAATTTGAGACCCAGTGAAAAGCCTGGTAAAGCCAAAGAAAAGCCTCATATCAATTTCAGTGGAAACTGGGTCTAAGGATGTATAAAGATACAGTTTAATAAACTTATCTGAACTTGGCCAGTCAGAAAAAAATTCAACCAGCAGGCCTCAAACCCACTGACATTCTGCCAAGAATTTGTGTCGCATACTGTTGAGCCTCCTTTGGTCCAGCAAATAAACTGTCGTTAAAAATAATACCACCTTGACAACAGTTTTTTTCCCCACGGAAGCTGYTGTGCCATCAGAATGCAAAATGACAAGAAGTGAGGTGGCCCAGTCAGTCACCGTGTGTTTGCATGAAAGGCCAGCTTCAATGGAGTGCTTCAATACAGAGATCAGTGAAGGAAAGATAACAGAAATAAAGAAAGAAAACAGGCAATCCTTTAGCCCAAAACTTGGTCCTGATGCTGTTTTGGGYGCTACCAGGTTTGTCCTATGAAGAATTTCTATAAGACATCCAGGCAGAAATAACTGCAAAAGAGAACCATAGAATATTTCCTTTGGTTGCTATCTAATTGTTGGCACAATGTACACCTCCAAATAAATCCTGCTCCAGTGTAGTCCTAATGTGCATCCTGCCCCAACAAAAGGGATCCCAGTGAAGAATCGCAGCACTGGAGAGCATCCCTGGTGTTTTAACRGGCACCAGGGCCCAAGGAACCCAGTTGCTTCAGCTGCACGATGTCACACAAGCCTCTGTTTAAATACTGCAAAGTGGTAATCTCCTGCTTTTGCTACTTTGAAACTGAGGAGGCAAAGGAAAATATTTGAATGTGCAGTCCTGAGGTCAGAGCTGAAGTTTGATTTGGGTTGGTTTGGATTAAGGAGAAACGTCCAAGAACAACTCACTGATTTACTTTATTTCAGGACTTGGCACACAGCTTGGACCAAGTTCAAAATCCAATGACACTGTGCCAGAAAATGCTACGGAAAGAGCAGAGATAGGAGACATCTGGACTGTGTTAGAAACTTAGAGCCATAAAGTCCTTTAAAAATATTCGCTGCTCATGTTGGGACTTCTCTTGTTTTTGTTTCAAACAAT
>NW_026623405.1:445238-483035 GCF_030028575.1 Malurus melanocephalus
CCCAAAGCCTCCCCTCCCCCAAGAAGGGCAACCTAAGCCAATTACAATAGTAAAAACAAGATTATTTTAATGACCTCAGAAGAAAAATGAACACTCCTACAGTGAAAGCAGTAATTCTCAATAGCAGTGCATCAATRCTCCTACAGTGAAAGTGATAATTTTCAATATTATTGCATCACTGCAAACTTCTCACGCAAGTAGGACAGCAAATGTGCCCCACAAAAACACAGCCTCTCTGATCATTTAATATTTCGGCTTTGACACACTGCTCTAAGCCTACCCAAGGCACACTGAAAACAGTGGCATTACCCAAAAACCTTCTTGTGGTCTGGGTTCTAGGATGTAACTGGAAAAAATATTTTTAAATGGTCATTTAATTGTTTCCATCTTAATTCCAYGCATTTGGCAGGAGTCATGCTGATCATAGTTCCTTAAATGCAATGTAATCAGTTGTGCACTGTCTTTCCAGAAAGGTCCTTACAAAAATGAATGGAAGGAGACGCACTTGCGAAAAGAAACAGCTATTGTCAATTTTTGATAGCACGAGAAATACAGGACAAATTATTCACAGGGCTCTATCAGAAAACCAAGTAGTTTTACAAATTAATTTGTCTCAAAAATTGCAGTTGATGCTGCCTAATTGATTAGGCCTTGAAACAAATCATCTCTGGATGGGAGCAAGCAGGACTCCCAAGCCCTTTGTCCAGTGGGCTGAGTCAGTGGCAGAGCTGGAGCAGCAGAGGAGCTCTGGGCCCTGCCGAGCTGACCATTCCCATGGGGAAGGACAAGGACACTGCAATGGTGACATTTTGCCCACCTCAGGCAAATCAACCATTTTGCTTTTATTCAACCATTTCCTCACCTGAGGCTTTCCCAAGTGGMAAGTGACAGCAGATGCCAGTGAAGGGCTGGGGTCTACAGCACATGCCATTCACGAGACTGCACCTCCACCAACTGCAGAGTTCTCTTTTCCCTCTTTCCTCTCTGAGGATGAGTTGACAGACCAAGATCTTTAACAGTGCTGAGACCTTTTAAGATTCAACAAAACAGAGGTCAGGCTAGTAGAAAACTGCGTGTCCCAAAGCTTGTAGCATGCGAAGAATCCATTTAGCTTAAAAAAAAATAAAAATTCCTTAAATAGCAAGGCAGTTCTAGCCTAACCTGTCTTCCAATACAAGTTCCAGCAGGACAGTCAAGAGCAAATAACAAGCAAAACCAGAGTACCAAGAGAAGAGTATGCACAGCTGAATTCAAGACTATGTCCAAAGCAGAGGCTCAAATATCCTCAGGTAGGTTTGAGTGGCAAGTCCTTAAAGTATTCTCCAACAGTGAAAATGTCTGTTAAGGGTGGATTTCATCTAAAAACATTCTACCTTSCACTTGTTGGGAATACACTTAAAAAAACCCAAAAAGTCAGCCAATACTTCATTTATTCCATACTCTTGATTATTTATACCAATTAATAGGACATAGCATCCCATTCTTCCAAGTACATGCCTTGGCACAGCAAGAACTATTCTGCATTCAGCAACGTGCATCATTTCCGGCAGCCCAGCTCCAGGAATAGAAAACCAAGGAAAGCAAGACAGGCAGATAAACAAATCATTCGGATACCTGAAAACCCTGGAGAAACTGTAGCTATTGTCATTTTACACCTAAGCTCCTCTGAGGCATTCTGACAGTGCCAAACGTAGACGAAAATAAAGAATTAATGGGCTTCTTGGAAGCRAAAAGAATTCACAGAATGATGTTCATAGGCAAAGCAAACAATCCAGAGACTAAACCCTGCAAAGGACATTTTTGCCCACACTGAACACAGCACGCTGTTGACTGCACTACATTTTTTCAGTGTTCAATGACACACCTCACTGAAGATTATTGGTTGTGTCATCTGCAAATTCTTTGCTATTTCATGGGTCTGATGCTGCTTCTACCGTTTGTAGTTACTTGCACCAACTTCTAAACTTCTACCAAACCTGTACAGCAGCACTTCACATGTGGAGACAAAATTGTCAGCTCTCACTCAAAATATTTTATTTCAAAAGACAAAGACTAACATGGGTGCAGAAATGAAAGAAAAAATACCTGCTAAAAACTGTCTTTTCATGACCATCATGGCTGAGGTTAATTGGTAGCAGGGATGTTACTCTAAAGTACATCGAGACAGGAAAGTCCTCSCAACCTCATGGAGCTGGGCCAAATACAAAATCATCTTCCCCCAACATCCAACAACAAACAAACCCTTTTTGCTGCAGCTAATATTCCTCTCCTACTTCCCCATAATAACTCATAAAGCCAAATCAAGAAGGACAGATGCAGGCCTGAGCTATAAAATCCAGATTTCATTTCCTATCACTCCCCTCCCCCAGGAGCTCAGGGGTGTTTAGATTCTGGGCGCTGTGGTTTAAGTCCATCTGTGTTCTTCAAGTATAAACATCTTCATTGAAACCAGACTCATCCTGCACAGCCATTCATTTAGTGAGCTCATCTGTGAGAGACACGGGCTGGCACACTTCTATGACAACCAAAAAAAAAAAACCAAAAAACCCATCCTGGCACAAATTAAACAGCTTTTTAAATCCTATTGTTCCTGAGGCTGCTCTCTTWTCCTCTAGCATCTATAGTCATCTTGGATATACTGCCCAGAACATCAACTCTCCCTAAACTGGCTCTCTTTCCATAGGGAAACAGAAGCATTTTGTAAGATTTCTAYATGAGGAGGGATGCTCAAAAAGAAATCTCTTTCATAGTGAGTCCAAYTAGCTTGCTTTGTTTAAACATCTTGTTGCGGGTTCACTCTTRATAAGAAAAATCAGAAGTACCACTTTCTCTCCAAGAAGAACAAGCTTCACCATTTAAAAACGTGCTCTTTTCCCTTGCTGGACCTCCATAGGGTCCAACTTTCACAATTTTTGTTTTCACACTAAGCCATCTTAGACATAGACTTCAGCTCAAGCAACTGACATACTTTCTTAAAGCACAACTTATTTAAAAGTCCACACACTAAACCAATTCAGTGTCAGAAAAACAAAGCAGCACTTTCTCCAACATATGCTGCCAGTCAATGCAGAATTCATATTGTCCTTATGGTTGTTATTCCATCCCCTCCAATCACTCACTGGCAGCTTACACAATTCATTAATTATAAGTAGTTAGGATTGTTTTTACTAGAATGGCACAGATGCCAAATCACTCTTAGTGATTCCCAACAAGAGAGAAAGATGCTATTGAGTAAAAACAATGGAATGGACTCCCAGGWTCTACACATGCCAAGCCACAAATATAATGCCAAAAAAATAATTTCGGGTTTTTTTTCCTCTCATTCTCTCCACCTTAATTTTTTGAGCTCCAGTCTCAAGCCAGACTTTGCTGAAGTAGGCAACCTACTGTGGCTTCCACTGGGACTCCGTATGATCGCAGTACCTCGAGTCATGTGTTCACAGAAATAATAAATCACAGGAATAAAGAGACTGATTTTTTTTGTTGTTGTTTTGCTCACAGAAAACTCAAGTGTAACTCTGTCTACTCTGGTCAATCCTTTCTCCTGGCATCATTAAAGGCTTCCCAGTCACAGACAGACTGCACCCATCAACTCAGTGCTTTTCATCTCACCAGTGTTTTGACTTGATCTTTTACTCACAAGTCATCTTGTTTAATKTGCCTCAGACATTTTTCCACACACTATTCAGAGTAGTGATACACTGCCAGGCAAAGTACTGAAACGTTCCCAAAGGCATAGATGAAGGAAAACTCAGTTCTAMGTGGAGATAAAAGGTACTTCTTATTTTTTAACCAGACTGCCACAGATGAAGAGCACAGCTATCGTCCTACAGCTGTTCATGGTAAGTGTGATCTTGAGTCACGCAGCTGAAACCACTGTGAACTCCTGGTGGAATTAGATGCTAGAAAGACAAAAAGTGTCCAAGTCCAGCCCTAAGTTGATACTACCAAAACCCTAGACAGCAGTAGCACATGAAGCCATAGGAAAGGGAACTTCCTTTCACTGATCAGCTCTGCTGAGCCAATGATCAAATCAAAAGATTAAGATACAACCTTTATGCTCAGAAATTCAATTAAGATGCTTTTAATTTTGACTAATTTCTAGTCAAAGAAAAGTATACCCTTTCTTTTTTTAACAAGTAGCTATGTAAGTGTTAAACCATAGTTTTCTGTGCAATGTTGCCATGCCATAAAACTAATAAAAACTCAGTCTGAAGCACTGCCTAACAGGTTGTGTGACAAACTGTGGCAAATGCCAGGGGACCCACTCTGTACYAGCACTCACCTAAGCCTTCAGTGGGCAAAACAGTCAGAAAAACAGGCACTTGGGGAAAACCAAAATCAGGGTACATTTGATTCTGAAAACCGTGATATCACACACTGCAAGACTGATTTCCATAAATGTAGCACATTCTCTTCTCCAGTCAGAATCTGCAAATGGTGGGCTGCACTGTTTATGTTCTGCTGCCCACACATGGCATCAGATCCACCCACCAGGAACACATTACTGTCTGCAGGAGATGAGCACCCATCCACTCCAGAACAGGCCACACACTATTGTTGTATTTCCAGGTCTCGCCACGGGTATCCTATGCCACATCCTCTCTCTTGAAGATAAACAAAATATAAGCAAWGCCATGGTGATCAGTAACTGATGGTGATTGGTTACAAACAGGAACCATACATCCTTCTGCTGCACTGCACCGAAGAACCCAGCAGCAAAGAGCTCCCTCCTCACTGCTCATTTCTGAGCACTAAGAAATGCACATCTTTACACAGCTGACTCTGTCCCCACAGCTGACAGATAATAGGGCAAGAGAAAATTCAAGCTACAMGCCAACAGGTTTAATACAGGGCAAACATGATGGACAACACACACGGCCTCTTTTTACAAAGGTCAAGATTTACTCGCAAGCACAGAGATCCTGTTTTTTCCTACACGGATGAGACYTTCAGTTCCCTGATGAGGAAATGAAGTGATGTGACATTAAGCAGCTCATGAATCTCTTCAATTAATGCATTCGGCACAACGGAGACTTCCAGGGAATTATCTGCAACCACAGCAGTGCCTCATTCCCATCGCCTGTCCCTGAGAATGAGTCACTTCGATTCCCACATTCTTGCTGCAGGCAGAGAGCTAAGGACTATTCCCTGCCTTTGTCAGGAAAATGGYTGGGATCAAACACTGCAACTACTTGCACAGAACTTTAATTAAGGTTACCTTATTTTCTGCAGCTATGTGAGTGCATTGACCATCAGTTCCCCACTCTTCATGCCAACTAGGGTTTGTGCTACAGGAGGTAACATTTCCATCCCACCACCTTCACGGAGCAACTGAATAATGGGCCACAAATCCATGCAGAGGCTGGTAAAGAGTAAAAACAGAGTTCTGACAGAGGTGGAATGCCTTACTGCTCTCCATGACATGATGGGTCAGGAAGGTCAGCTTTGCCTGTAACAGGGCTCTCCCAAGCCACCGAACTCTTTATTCCACTACCATGCCAATTTGAAAGAGATTCTATCAATATCAAACTGGTTTGGAGAATACAGGGATGCAACTGTGGCTGTTTTTACACRTTTAGGAATACTGCAATTTTAATTAAAAATAAAAAATCCCCAGAAGAGACACAAAATCTGTGTTACAAGTGTTTTCAAAATTGAGAAAGCCTTTGCTGAATACATCTAGTAGTCTGTGTTTCATGATTTGCAAACTAGAAACACTAGAATTTTAGGCCAGGAAGGTGTCATTGACTAATGGGGGCTCTTCCTTCCCTCTGGAGTGTAGGTTTATAGAAGAGTAAGATCATGTTCTCCAGGCAAGTTTATATGAAATGATTTATCTCTAGCCAGCTGCAGTCAGACATCTGCTTGTTTTTGTTTCACTACAGAGAGATTCACACCCCCCCTTATCTCCAAAAGCAGCCAAGATTATATCCAGTTGTAAAGAGAAACCTCCAGCAATTATCAAAACTAAAATTTAAGAAGTCAAATAAATTACACAGAGGCCACAGATACACCTAAGCCCCTCCTAAGGCTGAAAAAGTCCTGTTTAATGAACAGTCCATTGCCTTTAAGGCAGAGACATCACCTCTGTATCCCGTGGTTTACACACAGATCTGCCCAAACCCATGAAGGTATTCCTTTGTTTTGAGAATCACTCACACATTCCACATGGGATCACACAGACAGTCCTCATGTGGTCAAACAAAGTTTGTGAACCCATGCCTTTATAGCTTTTCCATATTAATCTGCACTCTGGGCATATATCCAATTAAAGCCTCATGTATAGATCACTGGGTTACTAACTGGCTTGCACACTGGGGGGAAGGGAAATAACAAGCTCATGACTGCACAATTTAACACTGCCTCTGCTTTCACTTTTACATGCACCAGTCTTTTTTAATCTAGTCTTCCCATAAATAAAGAGCAATGACGCTTGCTGAAGAGCAGCTCGGGTCCCTGCATGCTGGAACACACAGTAGCTGATGCAGAATGCATTTACATTAAGCCTAACTCCAGTGCAAAGCAGACAAGGTCTTTTCACAAACATGCTACAAAAACAGGAAGCAAAGGGGGAAACTTCACAGTGTTTGGAAACAGCGGAGCATTGTTTGTACACGTTTTTCTTACAATTCCAAAATAAAAAAAATGAGTAACGTGAAATCTGAGCACAGCGAGAGCCTTAGATCAGACACAAAGGTCTCAAGACAGCAGCACTCAGAAGATCTCCAGGTACAGACTGTACAGGCAAGAAGATGCACAGGGTAAGTTTGTTCTCTTATTTCTGCTAAGAAAATCTGACAAGTAGAGACAAAACCTCCCGAACCCTTGACGTTAAACCTAGATAATGCTACACAGCACTACATCTTTATCTCAATTAAAGCAGGCATGATAAATGAAGAGGCATTAGGAAACACACAACCCACCAAACGTAAACATTTCCTTCATTTTTTAACTGTGCTCAGAAGGGAAGGTACAGTGGCATAGGCCTTCACATCACTACCCATGTGAAGAAGCTGCACTGTGSACAACATCCCTCCGAGATGAGTCAAAACGTTCCAGTCACAAGCACACTGCAGTCACCGACTGAGAGACTTCCCTTTTCCTAGATAATGCAAATAGTGCTGCCTCCATCCTGACTGAGCCCAGSTTTAGAACTGACCAACCTACACCCCATTCCACAGGCTAAGTGCAACAGAGAACCTGCTCCCGAATTTGGGTAAGCACCACCAAGGGCTCAGCACTTTCCCACGTTGTCTTTCTGCACGGTGGAGCAGCCTGATACACCATCAACTCCCACAACACATTATTTGATTTCGCCATATTTCAAGTACATTAGTCAACCCAAGTCACCGGGGACATTTGAAATAACTTACAATAAATCAGATTAATTTCAAGGGAGGCAGTGACATAGCACCAAAAGAAGGGTACACTAGCGTTAGGAAAGAAGCCATGAGAAATATTTCTCGGTGTCAACAAATTTTTCACCATTAACACCACARCAAGAAGAACCTGCAGTCTTCAGGGCAAATACTGGGCTGCAAAGGTAAAGTGGTTACCTGGAAGGGGTATGTCAATATTTAATACCAAAGTGTATGACCAGTCCTGCACATTTCATTTAATTTCAAGCTTTTCCAGCTTTATTTCTTATTTCATTCACAGCAATCACAGAAGATGAATTATCCAACCTTAGAAAATGTGTTTTCAGTTGACCATGTCCCTACTTTCACCTTCAGTAACAAAGTTCTGTGCCAACACAAGTCCTATGCCTGCTTCAATGTCCACATTATTTGATTGCAAGTAAATGGAATTTTTAGTGCCAAGGCCCCACTCAAACTATTTGCTCCTCTTGGAGAGGAAGAGCCAGTTCCTGCCTCTGGATGTCAGGATACTTTTTAGTTTAAAAACCTTCCTCAAAAGTCACCATTACAGCAGTGGCAAAAAAAAAAAAAAAAAAAAAAAAAAAAAAGGAAAGATAAAACCTGGAGGATCTGAAAGGACCATGAAGAGTTGAAAGGAAAACTAAAATAATGACTAATAATCTGCAGTTGCAGAATATCTTTCATCAGCGCTCTTCACTTCCATATAGGGGCTGCATTTCATAACAAACATGAGTGGGAATATGACTTTGAACCCTTGCTACACAGCTGGAGTGGCTACTCCTTTAGTAAGGAATATCTGAAGAATTACAACTGTTCCTGCATTGAAAGAATAAGTTGAAAGTCCTTTTACAATTAAATAACAGCACTACCATAACTTATTTACTAAAGACAGAAGTTTACAGAAATTGCATAGATTTTCTCCTGGTTTAAACAATGAGTGAGCGGCATCTGTAACATGRCATTGTTTTCTCTTCCTCCAGACACCCAAATAAACCTCTCTGATCTACGTTACCGTGGATAAGGAACACAACTGCTTCATTGAACATGATTAATCTTCCACAAGGAATCAACAGCTACTCAAACTGTGGGCATTTCACTGCTGAACAAGGATACAGATGGATTTCACTCAACGCGGCCCATCAAAGGAGATGGAAATCTCTGCTGCGAAACTAAATGCCTGTTCYTCAAGAATCACTGGGCCTTTCACCGTTTCGTTCCCCTCCTCCCACCTTCTTTCTCTGAGCAAACTGTTCAGATGACAGAACACCACCACMATCGTCAGAGCATGGTGGAGCCAGAGCATTCAAGGCAGGCACGCACTCAGAACYCTCCGTCACTGACACCCAGTGCCCTGCCTGGCGTCAACAGCCAAGGCAAAGAAATCTCTCCTTGTGCAATTCGGGCTTCAAGCTGCCAGGAACAATGCAACACCCAGATCCCCAGCTACAGTAACTTCGTAGCCACCAGAAAAAAAATCTGCAGAATTGCATTTTCTTACACCAATGGCACACAGATCCTCCATTTAAGAGTCCACATAAAGTTCTACTTTCAGCTTCCTACCTTCTTACAGATTACATTGTACCAGGCGTTTTAAGATGTCTCTGCAATCATATTCTTCTCAAGGAATTCCTAAATTTATGAGCTCAATGTCAAGAGGTTTGTATAGTAAATCCAAGCTTTGAGAAGGGAGAGAGAACTGCCAATCTTTTCACAAAAAAGAATCGCAACACCCTGCTTCTTTAGTAATTTTGCAAGCTCATTCTCATCCTGAAAATTTCAGTGCAGTTAAGGTTTCCCTGACTTACTCTTTATTTCTGAATTCAATCTTAACAGCCTCTGAAGCAAGAGCAAAGTGGTAGGTTGTCAGAAGCGACTATTAGGAGAATACACAAAGCACGCACGCTGCAGAAAGCGAGAGACTTGAACTGATTGGCACCTGGTTCCCCRGCAGATATTTTCTTTGCAGGAAGATTGAAGGGTTGTAAGAAGAGCACGACACTCTGGGCCACATTTGACTGTCAGTCACTCTCCCACGCTTCCACTGATTTTTAATGACATTTACAACCATTAAGAAAATGAATAGCCATCAAAATCAGGAGGGAGGATGCAGCCTAGCAGACAAAGCAAAGGAAAATCTTTTCTGCTACACCTCCCACCAGTGATTCATCAGGAGCATCAGAGGAAGGCACAGCTGCTCCTTGGTGTCCAACCTCAGGCCCTCCAAAGTGAACCATAGATGCACACACCAAGTAAGAAGGAACTGCAAACTAACCACGAGCCAACAGCAGCAAACATGTCTTATCTACATTTATCTGACTCTTTCTTTTCCCCACATACAAAAACACTGATCATAAAGCACTCTGAGATGGTTGAGACACAGTGAAGTTGCAACCCAGGGACTAGCAGAATGAAGACATCATACTGTCATCCAAAAATCTTTCTTTCCTGACTGTTTTAAAGGCCAAAAATAATCTCTCTTCTTTTTCGTTCACAAATCAAATAGACGTTCATATTTATGGAAAAAACTACACACCCTTAGTACTCTGATTAAAAAGTTGGACTCCACTTGGCAAGTTTCGAAAGCTCTTTTCTTTAAAAGCAATCTCTACTATTAATAATACCCATCCCTTGAAATAGATAGCAAAGTCATTCAGTTTTATTCTAGATAGCAAAACCAGCCTGCTCACAATACACACAAATTCTATTACAGCAGCAAACAAAAAAAATTCTTGTGGTACAACAGAATGCCACTRCAACAGGAGCCAGCCATGGTAARAGGCACCTGCCAATCCCAAAAGCTTATACTCAAATAGCCAAAACAAAGACTGAGAAGAAAAAAACACAGCAATATCGCAGCTTCACCGCTGAGAAATATCTGCTCTGTATTGTTTAAAATGTACCGCAGGGAATGCACCATGGGGGATCTTTAWGAGATTCAGGGGGGAAAAAAGGTTTTCTTTTTAAAATTATCCCATCTACCTGCAAATGCAATTATCTAATGTTGCTCCATTAATGTTAATTGTCCATACATAAATAAAAAATGAGAGCACTTTTCTGCTTACAAAATTCGTGCCTTACCTTTGGATTTACATCATCGGAAATCTCATCCATAAAATATGCATGGATATGTGTACACTTCAAAATATGTACAACTTATTTTTTTAAAAAATATTATTTCTGACTCTCATTTACTAATACAGTTTTTCTTTTGTTCTAAGAAAAATATACAAAATACAAATGTAAAAGAATTGTTTTTGGGAATACAGTTTTCTACTTTCAACAAAACCCTCTGATTTAGCTCAGTCTCAGCTTTCTTCAGGCAACATTTATCGTACCATATGTGGCATCTCTGAAAACAAAATCTTACAAAACCTAAATCCATTCCTGTATGCTTATAAAGTCTGAGTTTTAAATTTTTCAAAAGGAGAGAAAGAATTCATTTTATTCACTCTTTCTTTAAAGAATCCAAGAAGGAAAAGTCCTTCAGTGACAGYGCCAAGCATTCAACATTGCCATTTTTAAGCTCAAGAAATTAGCAATCTGGAGTTTAAGCAGCACTGGATATCCTTTTTCTAGTCATCTTTTCTGAAGTTCTGGTAATGAGTCAATGAAAGGAATTRTTCCTTTTAAATTTTTCATCCAATGACAAAATCACGCAATCCCTCAACCACAGGAACAAGACCCTTAGGGAAGCTACAGCATACTTTGAAAAGTGCAAGAGCTCTTACCCCTGAAACAAGTTGTAATTCTAAGCAGACAAGGGAGAGAGGAACACCAAAGGTCCAGAAGAGCCTTACTCCATTTTAAACCTCTGCCACGGCCTCGCAAGTGAGAACGGCCACAAGTGCAAACATAAAGCAAGGRAACAGCAGAAGCAGCAGCACCATCTTCCTACACCTTCAAAAATTGGAAGCGGCTGCCCCTGTAGAGGATCCACCCTCCTGCAAACTTCAGTCAGGACCATATACCACAGCAGCATTTCAGCAAACTGCGAGACCAAATGGGGGAAAAGAAAGCAACTKGAGCAAGCAGCATCTTTTTCTTAGTAAAACTCTATTGTGTGAGGGAAGAGACAGGACAGAACTGGCATGTGCCCCACAGAGCAGCAGCGATGGCTGGCAGTACCTTTCCAAGGATTCTGAATGAGGAAGTTTTCCCCRCAGATGAATGTCACAAACTTACTTTCCACCAGGACAGCATTGCCTAAATGTTGGTATAGAACGGGTGAAATACCAACAGTTTCTACACCAGTTCTGCCTAACAGGGAATTTTCCAGCAACCCTCTCGCTCATGGAAGAGCCACTCCAGCCACTGCAGGTCACTCAGCACCTCAAGATCTGCCAAGCAGAGGCAGAAAGCAGGGCTCTGTTTTGTAGAGCCTGCACAAGGCTAAGAGTAGAGTCAGCCATGTCCCCAGCCAGCAGSCAGGAGAGAGCTGCACGGCGATCCCTCGCTGAACCTTCCTGSCTTTCCGAACAGCACATCCTGCCATTCACGTTACAGGCAATGAATGGTAATCCCTCTCCTCAAATTACCCTCCTGATTTCAACAGAGCGAGACCAAGAATGTACGTGACTGAGTGTACTTCCAGTTCAGATTTAAGTAATTGCAACTTGACGAGTTTCTTGAGCTCGGTTAGTAATGGCACACATCTAGCAGAAACACTCAGGTCCAGAAAAAACATTCGCCTCTTTATTAAGTTTCTCAAAAAAGGAAAAATGCTTAAACTTATTTAAAAGCTTACTAAAAACTCAGATTAGAGTAAAAGAAAATAGCCTTCACCATACCGTCATGACCTGGACACCACAGTCTGTGACCTGGCAGGTTACCTGCTTTTCTATTTCCCACTCTACTGGCCCTGTCCCATCAGTCATGGGACAGCCCAAGGGGCAAAGTCAACAAATCACTTWAAGTACTGGAAATGCCAGTACTGGTAACAACAGAAGTCCACAAATCCTGGAATAGGAGTCCCCTCTTCCAAAACCTAGAGAGTATTGTTAAATTCTCCTGATTTTTAAGCCAATGAAGTAAAGGCCTTTAAACTTAGCATCGGTTTCTGACTTCATGTTTTCCTCCACAACCACAGAGCTAAAACTTCACTCACCACTGACGTGATCAGCTATAATGTATGCTTTTCAATTGTCTTTTCCCTTTCCTGGTGTTGTCCCTGCATTCTTAAATATTGTGCAAAACAGGAAAATTTTACGCAATGATTTAATAATACATTTTTTTTGGCACCAATTCCAGCCTACCATGTTTCCCGCTCTCTTCTTCCTCAGCAGTCGGGCAGACTATACACTGAAACACATCAGCTCCCTGATCCAGTTAAAAGACAACAAATCTGAAAAAGGTTCATGCAGAGAGAGTGTTCCCCAGCCAGCTCACAGAGATTTTTCTCAACCTGACCCYGCAAACTGTTAAGTGCTTACAAAAGATGGATTGACGGGGTATGGCACAGATGCAGAAATGAGTGGCAAGGCCAGGGCTGACTCAGYCAGCTCTGCTGCCAATGACACTGCACCAGCAGTCGGTGCAAAAAAAGTTATTTTATTGAATGCACATACATGCCCAAGCTCTCTGAATGGATTAGACATGCTGAAGTATCAATCATCTTCCAACACGTGACTGTTTGTGGAATTAAGGACTACCTTATCTATGAACACACAGAACAAACCTGATGCAACTGGCACCGCTCAAAACACCAATAAACAAGCCACAATCTACCCATGCAACCCACAATCTAATTAATTCTAAAGACTCCAAAAGGCTTGAACAATTTGAGGTASGTCTCCTCTTTCATAAATCCTATAYGGGGAGATAAGTAAAACCCTATTAGGTYAGCCATAGAAGAAAATTGTATCATGTTAAGATCACCTGTTACCTAGGAACTCCAAAAGTACCAGCAAATTATACCAAATAAATTAAACAGCTCCAAAAAATCACTCTTTTCTATGTACTAAACCTACCACCATTTTCCCCAAAAAAAGGCCCCTCAAATGTACACAGTTCTGTGAATGATTTTGGTGGGACCAAGGCTTCAGCCCGTGTTCTCCCACACCTGCTAACCTAAGCAAAGTAACTCTATATACACTGGAACATTGATGCCAGTGGGACTCTCATCACAGCCTCACACCTCTGAAAAACCAAACATCCTCGTTTAGTTTCACAGAATGGTTTGGGTTGGAAGGGACCTTTTAAGATCATCTTGTTCCAAACCCTGCCACGGGCAGGGACATCTTCCACTACCCCAGGTTGCTCCCAGCCCCGTCCAACCTGGCCTTGAACACTTCCAGGGATGCGGCAGCAAATCCTTTTGGAGAAGGACTACACCCCACCTTGGATGATCTATCAGATTCTTCCAATCACTAGACATAATGCTCCACAAAAAGAAAAAAATAAATCTTATCTCACAGCTCCACAAAGGCCCAGCCCTGKGAGGGATGCTGAGCTCTTCCAGGTCCTGCTCTGATGCAGGATCAGGTCCCAGTGAGAATCAGAGGCAATTTACAGACTCTCCCATGGGGACTATTACCACCACGCAGTGACTAACACCACATCTTTACTCCCCAGCCAAAACGAAAAATGAGGCACAAGTATTTCTGAGTATCCTTTTTATTTATGTTCCTGAACATGTAAAATTTACTGGCTGGGTGTTAACACTAATAGCCTTGAGAGCTTTCACTCTGTCAATGAATATAGCTTCTGTTTTCATATTTTATATAAGCTCTGTGACATATAAACACATACCTTAACACTACTGACTTATAAATATGCTTTCTAACCACTGCAGGAACTATATATGCACAGGTATGTTTGATAGGCATTAAACAACTTTAAGGAAGTATCATTWTAGGTTTTCTTATGTCGAACTGCTAACTAGTATAGCAATAAAATAAGTTTGTCACAGCAGAGCAATATTCCACTAAACCACCAAATCTTCAGAAAAATGTGGGTTTTGTTAATGCATGTCTGTCTTCACTTGTGAAATAGAATCTTCAYTTCAACAGCACAGATAACATGGAGCAATTTGCAATTTGCAGAGAATTCTAAATTCTCATGGCTTTTATGCAAATTATGAGATTCAGTGCCTGAACCAAATACCTGGGAGACAGCAACAACCCAGAATAGGCAAATGTACACCCAAAACTATAGGTACCTCTTCTCATCAAATGAAAGCAATCATCTGCAACAGTAAACCACGAGAAATGTTAAATATAAAGAGTAATGTATCATTCCATCAAAAAATTATCCTAAATTGCTTTGTTATTTATGTGTTCATACTTATTTATAAATGCAATGATGGCAGGCACACCAATCTAGTTTTARGTCACATTCATAGAGCCTCATCAACAGTACAAAACTTAAAGACAGCACTTGGTTTACTGAACAGACTGTTTATTATTATTATTATTATAAATTCATATTCATTCTACTTGCAATCTGGATAATGCTACAATATTCCTTTTTCAGGAAAGCTTTAAAAACATTATTCTTGTAAGATTGTTTTGAAACATTTGAGCTCTGCATAATACTTCCCACTTGAGCTAATTGTTTTTAAAGGGAAATTTAATTTTTAAAAGTGTGTTTTTCTAACTAATGGGAATCTGTGCTAAAGTAAACAATGAGTCCAGCTTGATAGGAATTTTTGCTCTATCTTTACCAAAATAAGGAAGGAAAGACATGTAATAGCATGCTGAAACACACGCAGTAGCAGAATTGTTGAATTTCAAAAAACAATTAGAAGACAATTTTCTACTCCACTTCTCCTATTTGAAACAGATCATCCTGCCCTGCCTCATTTAATATTAATTGGGTATGTTCTTGTCTCTAGAACTAAACACAAATGCAGTTCCCTAATCCACTTACATTCTTGTTTCAAATGCATTTACGATTAGCAAGGCTGTCAATAAACTATTGTCCTCACACATCATGTCTGTACAGAAAAATGTTTAAAAAAACTCAAGTCTTTTCAGGATTGCCACCAGCTTTGAACAAAACATTTACATTACACTCAACCCACCTGCCAAGGCAAAATGGAGAAATGTGAAACGAGCATGAAAAGCCAAAGTTTCCACCTCCTTGAGGGATATTAATGAGTAACTTCATRGTTTCAATAAAGCCTTATCGTCCCAGATGGGAATTCGAGAGGTCATCCCTAGCTGGAGAAAATGAATCACTTATTTATTCTTTCCTTGTCTGCTGCACATACATATGTATCACAAGTCTTCCCTGCAACCCAGGACTTTAAAACTCATTGTCCTCAATATCCACTCCCCACTGGTGCAAGAGAAAGGATGAAAGAGAAAAGCAGGGCAGAGACGAGAAAGGAACAATGCAGAGGGATATTAAAGACACAGAATAGTCATGACACCTATGTTTGAACTACCAAAAATCAAATTTTAACATTTCTCTTGAAGACAGAGTTACTCTTCACCCTGCCCCCTCCCCCCTCCAAAAAACTCTCGTAAGAAATATTAAATTGGACTTTATTTCTGCCTTTGTTTTCACTATCACTGCCCCTCACGCTGTGCAAGGACAGAYCTTACTGGCGAAAAAAAATTAGTAAGGGTGCTACATTTGCGTTTGGTAGGTGTTTATAAAATAAACATTATTCCTCCCATGGGGAAGAAAGTCAAATTCATCCCCAGGCAAGCTGCTGTCTGACAAACAAAGTTTCTAAGTGTCAGAATTTCCTACTGAGGCTTTAGCATTTACAGTAACAAAACAAAACAGAAAAAAAGCTACGGATCTGTATTCACTTTCTCAAAAAAACTCTTAACCAGAATGAAACCCTGGACACGACAAGTGAAACTCTAATGGTGACACTGGGCTATATTTAAGCAATTCTTTGAGAAATAAGAACATGAAGCAAACAACAGAAACAATACATAAATCAGATGAAGTCCCAACTCCTACAGTTATGGGACCGTCCACAAGTTAATAATACCCTTCCACATTTGTTAACAGGGTGCATATACCAATTCAGAAGACAGTTATTATTGTTATTATTATTATATTATATGGACTAATTTTAATTGAAACAGTCACTTGTCACAATGTCAGAAAATGCACTTTCACAGAGAACATGATTTTTCTCCTCCCTAAATTCTGCTAAAATAAGATGGCCTAACAGTTCTTCCATTGCATTCTCACATAGCACTTCTGCTACCAAAAACTATCTTGTCAGCACAAAAATTGTAGCTGCCTAAATAAACAACAAAACTAGTTATCTCTCACAAAGGAAAAAAAAAAAAAAGATAGGGCTTATATACGTGGGCACATACCATGTCTATTCATGGAACAAACTACAGATGAATAATCCATATACAAACTAATGCTCACTTCTATATTGCAGCCCAGGGACTGACAAGTAAGAGCTTGTGGGGAGAAGATTTTAATTCAAATATGTGTCTCAAGTGAAAATAAAAAGGATATAAAGTGCTTAGAATCAACAAATAACTTATCCACTGTACTCAGGGACATAATTTGCCMGATCTGGATTTAGCTGTCATTACAACTTTTGCTTTCAAATGCAAAACAAAGTGATGTTATTTTCCTGTTCAATTTTATTCATGTTTTATAGAATGCAGTAAAACTCGTCATGCCAGAGGATTTGCAAAGGGATGATGTGAAGATTAATTACTGGCTGCTCATAAAGCATCCTGCCTTGGAAAGCCCCATGTGTAAAAATGACCTTGTTATCAAAGCTGTTGAGAGCTCCCAATGCTCACTTTCAATGGAAAGAATGGATATTTTTTCTATAGCTATTAAAAACCAAATTAGTTGCATTCAAATATCTACCTCCAGTTTGAGGAGGTTTTGGCATTGTGCCTGTACCCCATTTCTGTAGGGGGTGGGAGTTAAACTACCACRGATTTTGCTTAAATCACCATCTTTTTAAACAAAGAAGACTAAAATGAAGATATCATAGAACCAGTGTSTGAAAGATATCTGCTAAATCTACCCAATACCACCAGGCAACAAGTGAAGACCTTATCCTTGTGCCCTAACTACCCCTGGAAACCAAAGACACAACTTGAAACAATAAAGCACGCATATTTCCGTGAACAACAGTGTTTGTATGGTGAGCTAGCATTGGGAAAAAATGAGAAGGTGCAAGACCAAGCACGAAGAGCACTGCTCAACAAAATGGAGCCTGCAATGCTAGGCACAATGCTTTAGTATCTTCTTGCTATTTATATACATAAAATAATTAGGAATGAGAGCACCTCAACATTAATTAAAGCACAACCCCACAGGACTCCAGAAATCTTTTCAGAGATGGTTTCTTTGGTGACAGCTTTGCCAGCGAGCAGAGTTTGACGTGTCCTGCACAAATACAACTTCATGCCTGGTATCGCCACATTGCACAGAACAACATCTGAAGCGTGATCATGCCTCTCTCTACCCGTATCCTCCTCCTCGGCTTAGAAATAATCAGCTATGGATACTGCCAGGAAAATGCCTCATCTCCACTAATACTTAACTCCCCCTCTACAATGATGGTATCTTAACAAAATGAAGAACTGCAAGAACTCCTTGTGCTCCTGTCTTTCAGGGGTTTTCTCCAGCAGCGCTYGACCAAATCTTCCTTCTCCCACCAGACAGCAGCTCTTTCCAGAAAGAAAATATTCCCTTGGAAACATCCTCGAGAGCCCAGTGGAAACGGTAAGCAGAGATGCCATTATGGCACAAAAAAGAGCTCTGTGAGAACAGGCAGCTGGCCTACCTGAAGGTTAAAGTAGCTCCCACTGAAAACCTGCTCTGAATACTTCAGAGCAGAGCATGATGCAGGAGAGACATCTACACACACTATGTCTGTGTAGCAAAGTGTGAAAAAATCCAACCTCCGAGCACAGCACAGGCTGGATGAAATCCATTGAAATACACCATTAACAGAAATCTACACAAAAGCCAATCCACTCTCTCGTATCAGTGTCCTATAGGAAGGCCAGAATGAAGCCATTGAGAAAAACGAGACATTTACATGTAGATCAGAAATAGACAGGATCCAAGTACCGGCTGATTCAAGATCAGTGTAAAACATGTTTTGTTAATGGCTTATTAGATAAAATCTGTGTGTAATCACTTTATATACTASACAAATATTCAAATAATATTGCCCATAAAATTTTAAGTTATATGTGAAAATCATATTTTTCAAGACTGTATCCGTCCATTGTACATCTTCTGTAACACTGATCTCATCACCTCGCATTTTTCTCTTGCATCATTTTCCAGCAGGAAGAAAACCCTGAAGGAATCTCCATATTTTTCAATCACACTGCCTGTATCTGGGCAGGTTATGTGACCGCCAAACCAGAGCCCCCAGAGCAGGCCTGAAGCACAGCGAAGTCCGCGCACAACCCGAGCCTTCGCTCTCGAATTAAAAGCATCCTCCACCTCCCTCACCTCCAACTTGGCCAAGCTGCCAGCAGGTATCTGCCGACTTCGGTTTCGGATAGAAAAGGCTCAGTGWGGTGACTCTATGTCGGAGTCACGTTGGGAAGGAAGGATTTTTTTTTTTAAAGCGGGGAAAAAATCAGCAATAACAATAATAACAGCAGCCTTGCTCAGAAAATAAGAATAAAAAAATCCAACACCGAAACTGCAAAATAAACATCCACAGGCTTACAAAGMAGGGGGRAAAAAAAAATCCTTTCAGGATTTTCGCCGGCATTGCTGGTCCCAGGCGAGCCGATCCCCCCCTCATCCCGGCGGCGCGGGGGTCCCCGGCAGGCCCGGCCGCTCGGGGCCAGCGGGGAGCGGGCATCCCCGGCCCCCGCACACCGCGACCGCTCCGTGTCCGCCCCCTCGGCTCTTACCGTGGCCGAGGCGACGCTGTTGTCCGCCAGGGTCAAGTGGTGCGGCTCCCACCGCCGCAGGAACTTGGAGGTGAGGATCTTGCTGAGAAACGTCCGGGGGTGCCGGATGACACACACCTGGATGTCCCCCTCCTGCAGCAGCTTGTACCTCATGCCGTTGCAGTGGAGCAGGGCTCTCCGGCACGGCGCGGCACCCATTTTATTCCCCTCGGGAGCGGACATCTCGGCCAGCAGCGGCTTGCTCTCCTCGGGCTGCCTGCGGTCGCTGCCCCCGCCGGAGCCGCCGGTGCGATCCATGGCAGCCCCGCGGGCCGGGTCGGGGGTGGCGCTGGGCCGCCCGCGGGGACCGGTCTCTACGGCCGGTAGAGACGGGTACAACCAAAGAAAATAAAATTCGAAATAAAAACTATAACAAAAAGGGAAATCCAACCCCACGCGGCAGATTATGAAAAAAAGAAATTGCACTCTGAAGAGGAAAAAAAAAAAACCAAAAAATAAAGGACAAAACCTGTCAAGGAAGATAGGGGTAGGGACTGAGCCGCACCGAGGGGAGAAGGGGGAAAGGGAAGCGATAAAATCCTTATTCAAACTTCCCAATCCGCCCCCGGCGGGTCACAGCGCCGCGTCCATGCTGCCGGGCGGGCGCCGGCCGAGCGGAGGGTCGGCTCCCGCGGGGGCGGCGGACAAAAGCCGGCGGTGGTGGCGGCGGTGGCGGCGCGGGGGGCTCCTGACGGCGGCGGTGGCGGCGGCGGCGGCGGCGGGGGCTGCGGGGCGTCCGGCCGCGGCTCCTTCCTTCCCCCCGGGGCGTGTGCGCGGGAGCGTGCGGCGGCGCGCGTGCATGTATGTGGGTGCGGGTGCGCGCCCGTGGGTGCGGGAGCGGGTGCGTGTGTGTCCGTGTGTATGTGTGTGTGTGCGCGCCTGCCTCTGTGTGTGCGTGTCTGTGTGTGCGGGTCCCCACGCGCGCCGCCGCCGCGGCGGCAGGAGGAGGAGGAGGAGGAGGAGGCGGCGAGAACAGCGGGCGCTGCCGACACAGCCCCTCTGCGAAGCGGCTCCGCGGCCGCCCATTGGCCCCGCCGCCGTCACGTGCCCCCTGCCTGACGTCAATGGCCGCGGAGCCGCTCCGGGCAGCGGCGGCCGCGGGAGGTGCGCGGGAAGCGCCGCGCCCCTCAGAGAACCCCGGAATCGCTGAGGTTGGGAAGGACCCCTGAGATCATCGGGTCCGACCTGCGACCGAGCGCCGTCTCGTCAACCAGACCGCGGCACCGAGTGCCGTGCCCTGTCTTTTCCTTAAAYACCTCCAGGGACGGTGATTCCAGCACCTCCCCGGGCAGCGATGTCTGATCACCCTTTTTGTGGAGAAATTCCTGCTAATGTCCAACCTAAACCTCACAGTGCGCAGCTCACCAGGGGAGGAGGCTGRGCAGGGCGGGAGGTACCGCCGGGTCCCCCCTACCATGAGGCAGCCCTGGGTGGAACCTGAGGGAAGGAGCAGATCCAGGGCTTCCAATGTCCCCTTGTCGCCACCCTCGCACTGGCGGGAGCCTGGGTGACCCCCTCTCCTTGTAGGTGACAAATCATCGCAGGTTCAGTTTTAACATCCTCACTCCAGCGTTAAGCTCCTATACAACCACTGCAGAGAATGGCCAAGGGAGCCCGTGCCAGGCTGTTGGTTCTTGGCCAGCGATATTCCCTTAACTCTGGCTTTATGGGGAAACTGGGAACGGCTCCGTTCTCCCATACACCAGCCTTTGGAAGCCCAGAAAGAGCAGCACCTTCTCGCACTGTGCTGAGCAGGGTGCGGAGTGTCCTCTGATCGTCTGCGAAGCAGCACAATCGTTTATCAAAAAACAAAAAAAAAAGGCAATGTAAAATTAACTCCCTTCTTAGCCCTCTAAACCGCTTATCAGCTGAGGGATGCTGTGTGCAATATGGATGCTGTGTCCTGAGAAATTGTACCATCGATATTTGCTTTTTTTCTCAGTGGTAGAACTTAGATCCTGTTCCCAATTTCCTCATTTGCACAGCCAGGTTAGGACTGACAAAAACTCACAAATTTTGTATGATACATGCACATGACATTAATACTCACAATGAGTATTACCAAGGTCCAGAATTTAGAAGGAATTTATAGGGCAGTTTTAGTTCATGCTTGCAACACRTTCAGAGAAAGTATAAACCTTGAAATATTTAGAAGTTTAAGCTCACCTCTGATTGAGGGAGTTGGGAGAGGGGCTGCTCTGTGATKAGCTGATGATTCCAGAGTGTGTGCCCTGACTGGGTTTCTGGTGACATCTCCCCGTGCAATCATTCTCAGATAGGTCACCATGCCAAGAGAGGTGCCAGCATTTGCAGGCAGTGTCACCAGCCTGCCCCATAGAAAGCTCTCTCATCTGATCTGTTCGCATCACAAGCCACACACAGATTGTCTGTTGGAGAGGCAAGCTGCTACTGGAAAGGCTTGGGAGCCTTTGCCATAAAACCTTTTGTAGTGGCTGCTGTCAAAGACAATACATGGCTGGCTGGACCACAATTACAGCAAGCATGTCCATCACGTGTGTTGTYACAGAGCTGCTGTGTTGAAATAGGCTTGCATTTGACAGGAGAATTGCTGTCTAAACACTTTCAGAAAGGCAGGTTTTTTARCCTATCAATTGCTAGCAAATTTGAGGGATGTCAGCAAATTTGAGCATGTCAGCATCAAAATCATCTGTAAAAAGCAAGGAAGTCTCCAGATTATCCCAAGTACCAGTTGATAAAATTATGCAGAACTATGCAAGTTGGCAAGGATTAGAAGAAAGCCACTCATTTAATGACGTGACTAATACAACCAACAGGAAGAGAAAAATCTCTTTTATAGAGGTYGAAATTGTCAGTATCTCATAACCCTGATAACCACTTACCTCCTGAATTCAAACGAAGTGACTGGTCATTGTGCAGTAAACACTACAGGCGGTTCCCACAGAGCTTTGTACACCATATACTGCAAGGGGCGAGTGACGCAGGCATTTACCCTGAAATAAACCCAGATCTACTCATGCCTGTAAATATGTGTGGAACTGCAATAAAAATAATAATAAAAAATACTTGCAAACCAAAGCAGAAAAGGACAGACTTGTTTAGATGCCAGCTTTTTGCTGCAGGAACTGTCCGTTTCCAGGAGTTCATAGGGTGCCTGGTACAAGGGAGACCTGTTCTTGTTTGACCTGAGGCATTGTTCTGGTACAAATGATAATCAGGTCGATAGTRGGACTATTCACGTACACTCACCTGCACCAACACTTCACCCAGAAATACAACCAGTGGGACTATTCCAGTGAAAAGTTTGTGCAAATGAGCCACCTGCTCAAACCATTGCTTTAAATCTAYCATAGTTGTGCTCTCTGAGAGTTGCTCAACAACAGGAAGATGTTATGTGAAAGTCTGGTGTCCTTAAGTGAATTTCCTGGCAAATGAGAGCAGATGTTTTCCACTTGTGTTCCAAGGAAGGCAGCAAAAAAATCAAGGCTGGTCTRTAGCAGTCAACCCACGAGTTACCTAAAAGGATCCAAGCCCGGAAATCCACCATTCCAAAGTGCTGAAATCCACTGAGACACTGCAAAAGCCACTCCTAGCRACACCTGCCAAGGACAGAGGTCCAAACCCTCAGATGTGCTGTGCATTTGCAGCTCCCCCTGAATCCCTGCTCTCAGGCTGCAGGTGTTCTTCTCTCTGAAGTAAACTCAGCACGGCGCGATAAGATCAAGGTATGAAAYCTCACATTGCCTGCCAGGACGGGGCAACCCAAAACCCTGTCTAGACAAGTGAAATTGAAACACGCTGCTGGCTGCCCAGCTCRCAGAAACACACATTAGCCATCCAACCTGCAATAAATAGCTGGTATGTGACCCAGAGCTGAACACGTTAAAATTAACACCCTTCCTCATATCTCCTATCAATTATAGCAAACAAAAGTTGGATCAGTTGCAATCCTGGCTTTTTTGTTCTTCCAGACTTCCTCTTCTGGCTCCATGCAGCACAACAGACATCTCAGGTATACATGCTTGGCAGTATTTCAAGGTGGTTTTCGGGGAATTGCTGCTTGTTTTCTTTTTTCTCCCCAAATGAACAAATCCAACCAGAAATTTATTGTGAATATGAGACAATCATTCATTTAAATAATAAACAYTGAGCCAATAATTCATAATAAAAAGTACATCAGTGAAAATGTACCTCTAGCAACTCACAAGGTGCTTCTGGGCATGATATCAGTCTTGAATAATTCAAGAATTTGTGAGGTTTTCTATGAAATACTTCATTTCTGTGCTAGAAGAGAAACACAGCCYTTAGAAATGGAAATCAAATAGTTTATTTATTATAGTTGATACTACTACCAAGTAGAAACTCCTCTAAGTCAGGGCCTCTAGGCACAGGTCAAATGTGAAGAGGGAAATAGATAGAGTGAGATTTGTTCTACTATGCAGACATATCAGTGCAATTGGACAAAAACAAGAGTGGGGCTGGCAGGGAAGTGAGCAGAGGTAAAGATGTTTTCTYCAGCAGAGAGGACATTGGCAGAAGGGCAATTCAGACCCACCTCTCATTCTGTACCCTACTCCTGGACTCTGCTCACTCCTGGACTCTGCCCTTTCATTTGCACTGCTTTGTATCTTGCCCTCTTTTTATTGTTCACTGCCATTTCATAATAGGCTTTGTAAACAAAAGCATCACTTCCTGAAAGACACTGTAGCCTGGAAACCTGGGATATACCCACCATGGATACACCCACTGTAGGTAAACCTGCCAGTTTAAAGCAGATAGAATTCTGGGTCAGCAACAGACTTCTTTTTYCCCCTTTTGAAAAATGATTCAGTTGTGACATATAAGATTCAGAATATTCATCTGCTCAGCTGTATGTCTGTAAAACCAGGAAGGCTCATCAACCCAATCATTTGCAAATACCTGGGATTCCAGTCTTAAGAAAAAAATGTRCTTTTAAAGCATTTCCAGCATTTGTAGGTCCACACTCAGTTCCATCAGGTGTTCTGCAGAGGTCATTTTTGGGTGCCAAAACAGAAGCACTGTTCTGATATACCTCCTTAAGCTTAGTAACACCTACCTACAACCATGTGTTAAAGCCAAACAAATGTGATATTCTGGAAAAAAAAAGCAGGAACTTGTGTCAAGTGCTCAGTGCCACTAACACAGGTTTCATAGTAGTGAGGGGCTTGGAAAACGCATGAGAAAACACTCAAAATGCCAAAGCCTGTGCAGAAAAAAAACCAAACAACTAAAGTCACCTTGTCTGAGAGTAAACCTATGCAATGGATACCTGACAAGCCGTGAGGGAACTAACTGTGGAAGCAGCTGTGGCAAAAGCCAGATAGAATTGGATGYGTCAACAGGGGATGTGCTGACCACTGTCCCCAAAGGGGCATTGCAGGATTTGTAGTATGGTTTAAAAGAGAAGACAAGAAAAAGGAATAATAACCACTCACTACACTATTAATTACCCCTGGTTCATATTACAGTGTTAGGCCATTAACATGTGACTTGGCAAACTCTTTCCCCAGTCAGTCAAAGAGGGAAGAAAAGATAAACCTCCTTCTACTGTCTCTCACTAAAATTTTCYGTCAGAGGCTTTAAGGGCCTACCACAGTCAWGCTCTSTGTGACAAAACAACCCCCACTTCTCTTGTCTGCTTAACACWTCCCTGGGAGTTGTCTGCTCAGAGATGTGAGATACCGCTTTTCCAAGCAGGGCAGCAAGGACCAGGAATTCCCAAATTGTATTCAATATCCRTTCAGACTCTTACACAGCAGCTGTTCCTCTCATGTTTGAATCCTTGATGCATATTAGAGATAATGGAGCTTTYTTCCCTTATTCACAGAGGTGCTGCCTGGATTATGGAATTCATTAGTCAATGCTTGCAAATTGCCACTGTTGACTCAGAGCAAATTCCTGCTATCAGACTCACTAGTCAGCTCATTTTCATAACAATGCTGTATCGTAAAAAAAATACTTTTAAACCACTTGTTAGTGAAACTGGGGAATACAACACATTCAAGCTGACACCTAAAACTTCAAAGAGATGCTGTATCAGTAATGCTCAAAGTCCTGCATTTGAAGGATGTTTAAATTCATCAGTGTGATGGTGTTAAGAGGATTCGGTAAGTCATAAAACTTTGGGCAACTGAATTGCTTCCCAAAAGGGTGATGGACATTTAAACCTAAATAGATAARGGTTAAAGTAACCCACTCTGTGAGAAATAGCTGCCCGTGAGGAAAGGAAGGACTTTATTAGGGCATCGCTGATTACAGGCACAGAAAATAAAGATTGGATTTGCAAGGAGCTCTTTCTTTTCCCCAAATTTCTCGTTACCCACTCTTGAGACTAACAGTAATTCTGAAAGACACCTCACAGAGCAATAGTAAGTGGTAAATCAGACTCTGATGTGAACTTGCAATTCTCTGACATCTCTGGCATTCAGATTTCTACTCTTCTCCAAATTACTCAGTCGCTGGGTTCTCGCTTTCCCAGCTGATGCACATTACAGCACAGGGCTGACTACGAGCTGTGCAGACCCTGGGGACAAATATATCTTTGATTCCGCTCTGACATAATGCATRCTCTCGAGTGCACGATGCAGAAATACTTTTTTTTCTGCTTGTCATCATCAGATGCTCTGATGTAGGGGGATGTAGGATGAAACTGGTGGTACCAATTGCTAGAAGGAGCCTGCCATCTGCTGATCTGAGCAGCACTCCAGTCTGACTTTTCCCAGATCTGATTTAGTAGAATGAAGCACTGTACAAAGTAGGTTAAATGTATCTGAAAATAAGCAGTATTAATAGAGTTTCTGTGGCAAAGGGATTTATTTAATAGGAAAGAGGAACTCCCAAGTCTTACAATATCAGCTCTAAATCTGAATTAGGCAAATAGAAACAGAGAGGCAACTAAAGCAAGCCAATTAGTCAGTAGGAAAGAAATGACCTGAAGATACAGAGATAAGAGAGCCTGAAATGTCTTTTTTGCTTTGCTGTTCCAACCAGATAGTGCAGCTAAGGTATCTCCCACCTTCACCCTTCCAAGTTACAACAGTCCTAAACTTCCCTCTGGCCTTGTTCCAGGGCCACCCACATGCCCAGACCTAGAAAAAGCCCTGGAAAAAGGTAAGCTCTCATCAGGCTACCATATCCATTGACTTTCATTCTTACTGCCATCAGGATGTATGTAAAAAATTCTCATCAGGCAGGATGCAGGGAAAAGTCACCCTTTCCATTACAGTCTGCATCATTGTTCCCAGCTCCAGCTAATATTTCCTATTTCATCAATAGGTTTCATCCTGCCAGTCATTCGAGGCTGCAAGTGCTCACCAGTTTGAAATGCTCTATTAGCTCTTGGCACATATAAAACATCACTGTAACACAACCAAGCATAAAAAGTCAAAGGGAAATGGGGTACGATACAGAGCTCTGAGCTTGTCACAATAAGGTGAAGTTTCCCCAAAACAGGAAGAACAACTAAGAAAGAAAAAAGTAGTCCCCAGATTAGGGAAGTGCATCTTSTCTCACTGAATCAACACAATGGGGAAGTGAAATTAGAAGTGGATGAAATGCTGAAAGACWGGGATAAGTTTTTAAAGACCAAGAGGAGGGAAAAAACGTAGAATATGGAAAAAGCATCAAGGATTAGTAGGATTAGTATCACAGGTTCTCTGGCGAAGAGGTGTCATAGAAAGGGAAGATAAAACACCACGCTTAATCACTATTTTTATTATGAAATTCCTGTGTTACAATCACTTCAAAACAATGTTACACAAAAGGCAGCTGAAACTTTCTCACTTGTCCACAATCCTTTCCTTACCTTAATATGAGCTGGGCTATAAARTAAAGTATAAATTCCCATCTGATGATAATGCAATCATCCAGTACTGGCAGCTTTGTTGTGCTAAGAACCTTGTAAATACATCTAACACAGACCTTGGCCTGAGAAGTCTAAGCAAACAAATACAAAGGACAGAAGGTACATTAATTTAATGTGGTTATCTTTCATGGTTATAGATTCACAGATACARCTAAAAGAACACTTTGGTAATTGCATACCTTGTAGTTTTTCCCTGCCCATCAGCAGAGCATAGATTATTTCTTGAAAGCATAATATCCTTGAAGGCCTTACCATGCAGAAGGCAACAGAAAATAGAGAAATAGCAGTCATTTATTTAGGACAGTSCCCAGGTGAAATGCAACAGAGCAAGAAGGTGACAAATCCAGAGAATTCTCTAAAAAGAACAGATGGTCAATAATGGGCAGACTGTACCATATACCTAGAAGAAATGCATCACATATCTTACCCAGAAAAAATGCCAAAAAACCCAAACAAACACACAAAAAAAACGCACATCCCAAACAACAACAACAACAAAAATCATGCCTGTAACTTTGGTAGCGTTCAAAGCTGCAGCTGACCATCAAAATCAGGGTTTCTGAGCTACTACAACATTGCAAAATGGAGGTGTTTTCTATAATATATGAATTTCTTCCAGTATATAAGGCTATTTTTTCACAACTTGAAAAAGATAAGCTGAAAAGAGTACATCTGGATTAAGCTCTTCACTAATGCTATRGAAAGCTTTAAGGTAAAAATGAGATAAGAATGAGACATTGCAGGAAAACACCAGCTATCCAGCACCAGCTCTTGAGCCTCTAGTAAGACCTTGAGAGCATTAGGGATGGTACAGCTGTTACTGCACAACCTCTTTGTGGATTGGTTAACTCCACCAGCAAATTGCACCAAGGCAGATATCAATTTACATCTGTTTACCACAGCCACACAGGTGATGGGAGCAAAGGGAGTGGATGCAATGTGGGCTGGGTTATTATTATCAACAGCAGGAGAATAAAGGTGTTCTGTGTGTTCCACATCTTGTTTGTGAGCACAGCCAGACGGGGTTTGGCCTCTTGTTTGTCCTGCAGTCAACAGCAAAGATCATTACAGTCCTCAACACTGTCCAGATTTTAACAGTGAAACAAGAACCAAAGAAAATGTTGGGTGAAGTTAGCAGGACTGGAGCAGGGGGTAGGAAGATGTGAGAAGGGGTGATGGTACTGGGTTACCGTGTTTAGAGGCCTCATGATATGTAACTTATACCTCACTATAACCATATTGAGGATACAGGTGAGTCCCATGCTTCAAGGTCATCTAAGGAGATTACAGTTAGTTTAGCASCAGTTTTTAATGAGAAAACCTGCCTGTGGGCCTGAAAAGATGGACATTTGGCCACTTTAATTCAAGCAGTTGTTTCAGTTAACTTGCATCTATGGCTAAAATGCCTCCTTAATTTGGTGTGGGGCTAACCAAGTGCCAGGTTTTAATGAACTACAGTACTTCCTAATGTTCCATATTCTGAGGACGATGAGCATTCAAGAAAAAGGTCTATTTAATACATTCAGAACYGTGTGGCTGGGTTCTGGGAATAATTCTTCCTATGATTGTACACAGGGAATTAAGCATGCTCTCATATCTTTGAGCAAGAAAAAAGGAAGGCACTGCTGTCCAGAGCAATCAGAAGTGGGAGYTTAGGGATGRAAGTTCCAGGAACYATTCCTTGCCTGGGAACAGGGGATRATTTTGGGAATGGCTGCTGTGCTGCTTTCACACTGATTTTTGATTATGAATGTCTATGGGTTTGCACTTGCTATGCAGCARTAGTTGACCTTTCCTAGGACAAGCCAATTAGTCTGCAAGAGTGAATAAAGAGATATTATCACCTTTAATATCTGGTGCTGCTGCTGCCGCCACTGCTTTTCCAAAATACTCTCCTGTGGGYATTAAAGTGATGTTTTCATTTATCCACCAATAAAAACGCAGCCTTAACCCATCTGCCTGTCCCTCTGTGTATRTATCTGGGTAATTTAATAAATGCTTCTGGGTGTTGATTTACGTCATTGTATCTGTATATAAGCCTGCCTCTGTGAGCATGCTGCTGGTTGTCTCTGAGCATTCATTGTGTGCCTTGTGTGTGTATGTCTGAATGTGGTTTTGTTTAAAATTTTTCCCTAGAAAAAACAAGAAGTCAGATGTTTCATTAGGTTATTTGTTAAAACCAAGGGAAGGAAGGAGGAGACACTAAGGGATAATTTAGAGAGGAAAAAAAAAGGTAGATTTGGCTACAGTTAATCATCTGCCTCAGTCTTCTCCAGAGGAGATGGGGGAGTTCATTCCAGACATTAAAATGTCTCAGGGGAGGATCATATAGATCATGCTGGAAGAGAAATGGAATGAGTAAATTACCCAAAGGCTCAGAAAGCAATGGAGCCAGATGTCATCTGATCCCAAAGCAAGGGAAAAAACAGAGATAAAACCTTCACAAGATACGCCCAGGATTCCCTGAGAAACTCTGTGTAGAGATAGGGAAAATGRTTTCTGACTGCTGTCAGTAAGGTAGATCTGTAGGATACCAGATTAATTTGGAACCTTACCCTGGTTCCAGCTGTAATTCCGGCTCGCAGGGAAAGGTATTCTTCTGAGTCACCATGCAGAACAAAAGAATATTAAAATGGAAGTAAATGCAGTATTTTCCAACAAACCAGCATCCCCTGAAAAATAATTGTGAATAATGGCCCAGGGACACTTCTGTAACACGAATCTCCTCAAACCAACAGCACAAGGGGTCTGACAGATTTTCCAGCTCTGGTGCCCAGATCTCTTTGCACACACATCTTGTTTTCCTGCATTTAATCKTGGGCCTGACTCACCAGCCCTGCACTATTCACAATTCTCCCAGTTCAGCTGAAGCATAAACAACGGAACCCTCAGCACCTCTCAGGGGAAACACAGGCAAGCAGCAGCGGCCCCGTCTATGCTCTGTGACATTCTCTGTTCCAAACCAGACAAAGGTAATTCCTATTTCAGGAGCTGTTACACATCCCAGGACCACAGATACCTCATGCTATACCAGAATCAGAAGTTCAGCATTGCTAGCCAGGTATTCTGAGGACAGCAAGGTGCCCATGCCAGGTAGCAGTGGCCTTTTCAGGCAGACACTGTGAACACAGCAGTGTTTGCCCATGGAAGTGTTGGGTTTGTTACCTACATCCTCCATGACATTTTGGCTGCGATCCAGTGCYGTTCCTGAGGAATACCTGGGACGTTTTCTGTATATCCTCTGTTTGCAGAGGRACTCCCACGCAGCACAACTCTTCCCTACAGAGCTGTTAGACRTGAGTAACATCAGCTCTGATTGTTGCATACGTTTCCTAGAAGAGGTAAAACAAACTGAGGAAATTAGAATTTATAATCCTTCAAACAAAAAAACACCTAATGGAAAGACTTTCTACAACAAAATAATGTCATCTTGCTTACAGAGAAAAGCATGACTCAGACCTTGAGATACTTGGACATTTACAAATTAGCTTCCTGGTAGGAATTCCTACTAAATTCAGAAGCCTGGGGTGATCTTGCTCACGCTTGTTCTTTTCAGGAAGTTTTCTCCATATTTCCAGGCATGATTCCCCTAATTAACATCCTCCATCAAGCGATTTCTTWCCACAGCACAGCACCAGCAGCCCCTACATTTTTCCCCATCCTGTCTGGGGTGCAGGTGGTGACCCTTCTGCAGTGCCCACCAGAGCCCCCAGCCCATCAAACCCCAGCAGCCATTCGAACACTTTGCTCCGTGCATTAGGAGGGGATGTGTGAGCCAGGGCTATTGTTTGGAACAGGAAGCAAGTTTGGCCGCCTCTGTAATTTAGATTGTAGGCAATAAGCAGGGGTGTGGTGTGCAAAGCAAACAAGGCAGGATTAACAGCTTTTTTCACTTCTGGGCAAGGAATTGGTTCGGCGGTGGCCCAGGGGATCCTGTCCCATATTGGCTATGGTTTCTCCTCGTGACCAGAGCCAGGAGTGAAAAACCAGAGCGTCCTCCAGGCTTTCAACTGCAGAGCAAAGATAAAAGTCCAGGCCCCGTGTTCTGACAGAACTTTATGAGCTAAACATCTTGAAATGAGATTATGAGAGAAAATTAAGAACAGTCTTCTCCTTTCAATAGGTCTTTAAAAACAATAACCAGGCTTTACTGTAAATTCATTTATTTTCCCTCAGTGTGCCAATTCCCAAGCTGATATYTCCTCTGTGTACCAGGGATATATATAGATCTAAACGTGGCAAGAAGACAGAAAGATTTTATTTATTTTGMGTAAGGACAGCAATGTGGGGGGTTCTTTTTTTTCTAGGAAAAACTCACATCAGAGAGTGAGTTACACATCTTGTTRAAGAAATACTATGAGGTAAATAAAATCCGAATTATATTTAGCTCATAGGAGGTGACAAATACTAGTCAGGTTGACTATTGCCTTGCTGGAAGTCAGTCAAAAAACACTGTCAAATAGAGGACAAAAATAGAGAAAATAGAAGAGTCTGTATTTTTGCATTTGCTAAGTGAGCAACATTTTGCTGTTTATTGCCAGCATTTTTTAAAAAACTAGTTGTGAATACAAGAAACGGTACCTAAAGTCAAATCCTGGCCAACACTCTGCTTAAATCACCTGAACTGCCTGGTTTGGATCTCCAGAGCAGTCTGCAAACCCCTGACCCCACGCTTAGGATCATCAGTGGCAAACACAAAACCTGTGTCCTTTGTCCTGCTGGGTCACTGTCACTGTGGCAMYACACACGTCCTTCTGTGCCTTAGCRGGGCCAAGTGTCCACACCATTCCCCACAACAGCAGCCATGGATGGGGCAGGTTGGATGAACAGAGGAAATTTGGGGGTTTCCTTGCAAAAACCCAGTGACAAAACTGTTCTAGACATCACCGTGGGTGTGTGTATTACCTCGGAGTGAAAAAGCGAGCAAGAGGCAGCCACCAGCACCCAGATCCCTGGATCCAGACACTCCTTTAATCCATAAGGCTTCTCATGTGGGGCTGAGCTTTTGGGGATGCCCTAGATSCATCCAGTGCTCAAACATGCTCCAGTGTGCTCCCAAGGCACAAATGCCTCCTCTCACCGAGCACTCCCTACCCTCTCCCAGCTCCCTTCTGGGTCAGCCCTCCCCACAGGCACTGCAGGAGGATCATCCTTCTTTCCTGGCACAGCAGCAAATCCACCCAGCCTGATGCAGAGAGATAGCTGGTTCTTTGGGAAGCGATACCATGTGGGGAAAGAGTTTTTAACCTATTCTTGCTTTGTTCCCTGTAAGGAAGCTGGAAAATCTCTCTCATAGAGGCAGCTGATAGAGTTGCCTCTTTTATTCAGCAGAAGAGAAGAAAGGACGCCTAACCAGAGCAACTGGAATGCAACTTCAAGAGTTAATAAAATTTTTAAGCAGTCATTTATGTGCACTCTATCAAATGAACATGTAATTATCAAAAKATTCCCCCACCTCCGTTTGGTTGTTGGGGTTATTAAGTGAAAGCAAAGGTTTAAACTGYTTGCCTGAGACAAAAAGCTGCCTGCCTTTCCTTAGACATTGCTTTGCTAACAGTCCCTGTCTGCAGTCAGAGTTCCTTAATCACTCGAGTGCTGTGAAGCCTTCAGGGGACACCGCCTTTGCCTAGAGATAGATTTTGGGTGAGATTTTGGAAGAAAGATTTGCATACAAGTAGCAATGTGATCACTGCTGGAATGCTGGTTTCCTGCTAGCCACCAGAGTTTTTGTGACCCTGTGTTCTTTTACAAAAGACAAGTGACCTGCAAAACCCCAGCGTTTCATAYCTCAAAGTGGTGGGGCAATACAACCTACATAACAATAATGACTCACTGGGAAACAGAAGGATCAAGCTCCAGGGATCTCCTCCTCAGCWCAGACCTGCAAATACACTGGAATAATTTGCATTCCACAGCTTGCCTTGCAGAATCCACAGATAAAAATCAGGCTTGGCATGGCTAGGATATCTGAGCAATATTTAGCAGCAGAACAATGAGCCAGCTGGGAAAGCATGTACTTATCCAAATTCAAGTGGGCAAGTAATTTTGGGCAACATGGTTACTTAGGGATTGCCTGCACAGAGAAGTTGGGACAAAGCAAACTGAGGTTTGAATGCATGGCATGTAAACCCATTTCAGACAAAGGTGGTGTAAACAGCCCAGTTGTTCTCAGGACAGTGCAGGAGAAATGCCTGTGGCTTTTCTGGTGGTGCCAGAGCAGCGGTCCCCRAATACCTGGGGTGCTGACACAGCCACTTCCTTCTTCTGCTGTGGTCTGGCACCCTGGCTGTGAGCAGTGAGAGTTCCCTGTTCCTCACCCCTTGCAGAAGTTTCTGCCTCTGTAACAGGAACGGGAGAAGCCAACCTTCTTCAGCTCTGGGAGCCCTCCATCCTCTCTTTGCTGTGTAATTACATGCAGTGATGTGAAAGCCACACCAAATTTGGGATGAAAAAGCAACAAAAGTAGCCTGTACACACCTCTCAGTGTAGGCAGTAGGTGCAAATGAAGCATGGATTCAGCTCCTATTATTTAGGGCTCAGGACAAATCACAGCCATTCACTCTTCATTCCCAAAAATCGTGGGTCTGGGTGACACCTCAGKCTCCTTCTCCAGCATGGCAACACAGTGATGATCTCAGCAAGAAAAGACAGAAGCAGTCCCAGGGGGTGCTTACTGATGGAGGGGGAGAAAAACTCCCTCTTAAGGGGGAGAAAAATGAAAGGGAAAAAAAGACTGGAAAAGGGCCCAGAAGGAGCCTCAGTAAGGAAGCAGACCCCATCAGATGTACAAAGAGATAAAGGCCCTGATCAGACTTCCCTGTCCCTGCACCCATCAGACACATAACCTGACTGGCTCATACTGAAAGAGCATCAGAGGAAGTGGGATTTGGCACCGTGTGTGCATGGTGGGGAGCAGGATGTGCTCAGTCCACAGAACACAACCAYGTCCATGTGTGTTTTCAATTCCATGGCACCCCGGGAAGCTGTGGCCCTGTGTTAGCTCTGGGTGCAGGCTGGGCCTGGCCAGCACCAGAGGAAAGGGACATGTGGGATTCTCCTGTCCTGGGCTGCTCCCCACCCCATTTTGGGAGCGGGGCTGTTCCTGCCTGCTACAGCAGCCACATACAGACCTTGTCCCACTGTGGGTTCCCTGTGGGTGCAAGCAGCTCCTTTCTGAACAGAGTCACAATCGTGCTGATGTGGCAGAACAGCTCCATTGCCACGTGGGAGGGCTGGAGGCTGCAGCAAGACGACTTGGAGAGTGTAAGATGCAGCCCAGAAAGTTTCAGGAATCACCATTGCTCCTAAATTCTCTGTTCCTCGGGGATGCTCTGGATTTGGAGCCTTAGGGGACCCCTACTAGGACATCAGGTACTGGTGAGCCCCAGCACTCCATGAACAAAACAGCATTCAAGCACAGCCTAGCTCATGGTGAGAGTAAGTTTACATACAATTTGCATAAAGCTTTGGGTGGGGAGCCTCAGAGAAGGTTATGGTGCCGCTCTTCACCAAGAAGCCTTGTGAAGGCAAATTGAAACATGTGAATCTGCTGAAGAGCCTTGTTTAGAAAAGGAAGGCACTTGTCCCCTTCCAGAAGCTCAGGGGCACTCACAGGAGGTTCATTTCCCTGGAGAATGGAGTTTCAGCTGAGCAGGAGAGGATTAAGATGACCGGAAAAGCAAAGAGAGCGAGCAGAGAGGCCTAAAGGAGCTGGACCAGTTTCATCTTGTTTGTATTTCCTCCTTCCAGCAGCTCTGCTGTGCACTGAGGCGTTGAAGGAAAAATCTCTCTGCATCTGTGGCAAAGGAGATGCCCGTCTGCCCCTGCAGTTATGAGCAGCAGTGGTGCAAAAAATTACACTTATCTCACAGTCAGCTGACAGCAGAAGCTCTAAGCAAAGTCCTTCCCATTGGGATGGTATCAGCCATGTTTTTCTGATGCCAAACAACACCTTTTTGGCATGAAGCAAATTTAAACTACCATTTAGAGCTCTAGAAGCTCTTTCTTTAGAAAGAAGAAGTGGTTAAGGTTTGAGGCCTACAGTACAAATAGAAACAGATCACATTTACAAGATTAGGTTTTAGTATTTTTAGGTAATATTCGTGAATTTGTAATATTGACAATTTAGTAGAAATGCAGTGCTGAAACACTAAATCTGCTTTATGCTTTGGACAAATCACTTAATCATCCTGATTCATGGCATCCAGCACTAATGAGAAGAGTCTCTTACACTGAACTTTATCACACATGAAAGCTTTGTTTTGCCAATCAGGACTGTGCCAGGAAAGTGCAAATRCCCAAAGATTGTGGGCAATGGTAACGGGTGTAGCAATAAGGATGATCTTGATAATTATGTATCTTCAAGAGAGAGGAGAAACTTGTTCTGACTTGCAAATGGAATAAACCTGTCATAACTCTGATAGGAGTCACCCAGGCTGGCAAGAACTAGGGATTTTTTTTTTTCAGGTCTCTTTAATGAAGTGGTACCGTGGAGGAGTGGTGGAAGGCTGTGTGAGAAGCTCTGCTGGGAACACACTCCCTTSGTCCTCTGAATTTTCAGATTTCCCAATCTGTTCTGCTTCCAACCACGCGCCATTCCAGGTCCAAGCAACACTTCCCTGTCTGGCAGTCTGCTACATTCACAGGTGCCTTGCAATGTCAGAGCAGAGACTTTGCAAAAAAAAAAAACCCTAAGGAGAGCTTGAAATATTTGTTGGATTGGGGCCTTAACTTTGAGATCTTAGTGCTGCTCATAACTCAGGGTCAGCCCCAAGATCAACGCTGACATCACATGTTGGAAACAGTTTTGGCCYAAGAAATTCTGTGGAACATTTCTTCCTTCCAGATTTTTCTGAAAACAACAAAGGGATAGAGATGCCTGTGGCTGTTATGATGGCTGTTTCTTCTAGTAAACAACATCATTCCAGCGTTCTCCAACTCAGTAACTGTCTTTTCCCAATGGTTAAATGCAGTCATGAAGAGAGAGAGGACATCTCTCCATTTAACCACAAATGCAAAGTACAGCCAGAGAACTGAATGTACCAGGGAAATCCTGTAGGAAGATGTTCTCTCACCACACCACCAATAAGATTGAAAAAGTGGAAACAGAGAACACTTCTTGTTCAAATTCCCTTCTACAGTTATGAAAAAAAAAATTGGAATAATATACCTTCTTTTTCAAGCTCAAGGATAAAGTAGGCAACAGCTATGCTATCCCTAAATTATTCCAATCATCTATTTAGGCAAGAAAAAGTTAATCTTTAGGACCTTTATAACCATGTGTTTGTACAAAGAAAAGCACATCCAAGGAGCATCTGTCATCTCAGAGCAGGGTCTGAGGGTGGTCCCATTTTAATTACATCAGCTCCAAGGAACAGGTTAGATTAAGGAAAACAAAAGAGCCCAGAAAGATGGAGCAGTTGMTAGAAGGTGAGCTGTTAGATTCTGGATTGTTCCAGCCACCAGACTAATGTCTCAAGGACATATAATGCCATTCAGAATGAAGAAAAAAGTTGTGAGAAGATGTAAATATTGAACTGAGTAGTGGTGCATTTGGTTCTGGTGATGATGCTCCATCACCAAATGGAACATGTCTGTGTTTAAAGCCATTTTTCCAACACAGGAAAATGCTCCAATGGTGTGATGTTAGTCCTGTACCAAGGAGTGAGTCCAGCACATCTCTCTGAGCAGGAGCTGTTTAACCTTCACCACTGCCTCACATCTGAAGGCTTTGTCTCTAAATGTTCTTCCTCAGCCCATTCCTCTCTCATTTCTTAACACGGGTGTTACACAACCATTCAAATGCAAAACAGTTTCGTTTTCATTTTAGCTTTCACAACCTTCTCGGCCTCTTTAAACAAGTACAAGGTACGGAGGGGGTTTCTTTGTTACTTTTCATTGAAATATTCATACCCAGATGGAAAATTCTAGGGAGCAGTTAAAAATGAGAAGGCCAGATTGCCATACATCAAAGGGAAGCAGCATTTGCTAACCCCTTCATTTTACACTTATGTGATTCACAAACTGCTTTATGAAAGTGGAAGAGTGATTGAGGAATCGTTCAGGTCCTTATAAAAAAAAATAAATAAACTAATAGCAACAACCTAATTTCCATGAAAATGGGCTGGTCTCCAAAGCATCTGCCACGAGCAGACACTGTGGTGCTTGCAGCTTTCTTTTGTTTGCTCTTCAAAGCAGGTAGAGCCAGGAACATTCCCGTGCCTTATGGCAAGCTGTAAGATGTGGTACGTGACTTTCAGATGAGGGAACTTCACATTTCTCTCTGAATATTTCACACTACAACAGCAAGGAGAAAAGCACAGACGCAGCTGAAATGAGGAGGAGATGAATTGAAAGGCTAAAAATGGATTCTTCAGCATTACTCTGTAGTATGGGGAACTGAGAAGGCAATTAAACCAACATGAAAGGAGATTTAACTGCGAACCAGCGAAACCTGCTGAAGCACAGACAGCAAAGAATCACCCCACCTGATGTCCAAACCATTGTCAGAGGAGAGCAGTGCCCTSAGCTCCGGGGACAGCTGATGGGAACAGATAGAGCCCTTCCCAAACTCTCGCAGGGTGCAGTCCCGGGGAGCCTCTCCCTGCTCCCGTGCCTGACTCACCCTGGCACAGCCAAGAGGAGCAGAAAAATGGGGCAAAACCACCCCAGCTCTGCGCGGGAGAGG